>NW_008631865.1:27523-31844 GCF_000691845.1 Merops nubicus
CGTGTCTCTTCCCTGCTGACCCAAGGGAAAGGGTCTCTGAGTGCTCTCAGATAGGTGTCCAGTCTTGCCTGCCCTATTTCTGTCTCCCACAGCTCCTCTGCAGCCAGGGCCACAAAATCAAAAACCTGGCCACGTAAAACCAAATGCGGTTGGTTTTGGATTGGAGTGGCTCATCAGCACGAGTGCTGCTGTTAGCACGATGAAAGAGGCAGCCAGGAGCAAAGGGTTGGGCTGCAGAGCAGCTCTGACCTTACAGCAGTGTAAGTGCCCCTAGCTCAGTCCCCTCAAACCACTGCCAGCATGGCAACTGCTGCAGAAAGGTTGGTCTAGTCCCTGTCCCTCTGCTGGCATGGATATTTATGTGGTGAGCTCTAATCAGGGTAAAAATCACCCTGGAAATGCTCAGGATGGACCTGGACCTGTTCCACTTGGACCTGCTCCCTGATCCAGCCAGCTCAGCAGTTCGGGAAGGCTGTGCCTGTGCCACTTGGGCTCGTGGTCTGGTGGCCACAGAGCGGCATCCCATGTACAGGGGTGTGCCAGGCTGCCTGTGAGGATGGCAAACAGGGGCACAGCACATTGCAGGACTGCCCGCCCACCGTTTCTCCTCCTCCTGTCCCTGCCCATGGCCCTGGCACAGAGCCCTGGTCCTCAGCACTCACTGAACCATACCTGCACACCCATCTGGCAGGAAACAGCTCGTTTTTGGGTTGCATTCATTTTCCATGCTGGGTGCTGTGAGGCCCCAGTTCTAGGGTGGGAGGGGAGTGGAAACCATGGCACAGAGCAGAAGGGCAGGCAGCTGTCAGAGCCACTCACGTGGGCTTGGACCACCACTAAGTCATCCAGTTAGCAGTGGTGTTTAACCTAAAAGCTCAGCAGGGTTCCCAAGGCACCCTGCCACCTTCAGCCTCACCTGGTTAACTCTCCTCTGGTTCTCACTCTGCAGCAGCCCACGCCCACACACTGTGCAGTGCATGAAGTAGATGAAATACCACGTCCTACATCCACCACCCAGATCTGGGCAGGTTTTACTAAGCCTCCCTCTGGTCATGCAGACCCTTGGCAGGTCTCCAGGGCACCCAGCCCATCCTATGTCCTTCTGGGTGCTCCTAGAACCACTTGACGGGTGTGGAGCAGTGGCACTCCTGTGCAGAGAATGCACAAATGTCGCAGTGCTCCCAGGCTCAAAACAGCACCTTGGACTCTACTTCAGCCCCAAATCCACCTGGGAAGCGCCATGCAAGGTTTCCCCCAAAGCCTTCCTGATTAGTGATAGCCAGGCTGCACATGGAGGACTTACATCAGTGACTCTGTGGTTCCTATCAACAAGGGCCTCCCGGAGAATCAGCCTCCCAGATGTCATCAGGTGCTGAAGGCTGAGGACAAGGGTACCAAGAAGCCTGGAACAAAACCAGAGCTGCAGCAATACTGTATATAGCATCAGTGTCTACACCCTGGGGGAAGGGAGGACTAGGATCCCCGCTCTCTTGCTCACAGCCCCTCCAACCTACAGTGAAGGCAGCAAACTGCTGCAGGTCTTTCCACAGGGAGTCTGGCAGCTGCAATACCCAAGACCCACCGACCCTGCAGCAGGTTGTGCCTCCACCCCAGTTATGCCCAGGCAGCTACTTGCAACTGAGCTGCCGTCGACGGTTAAAGGCGCGTGCAGATCCAGTCCCACCGAGTGTGAGGGAGTTCTCCCCTTCAGCAGAGCTCGGCTTCACAGGAGCCAGACTACATTTGGGCACCTGGCAGAGCTGGAGTGACTCCTCCCAGACAAAACTGGGAAGCACAAGTTGCACACAAGGAAATAAAGAAATAGGAGATAAAGCCATGACCACAGGAACATCTCCAGTGAGTCATGACAAAACTCACCTACTCCAAGGGAGCTTCTCCCTGGGAAGGGTCATCCCTACTCTCTACAAGTGGCAGTATCACGTGCAGGATCACATTCAGCTGCTCCTAATCCCACTTTGCGTTACTGCTCTCTAGAGCCCATTTGTATGTTGGCCTCCATCTTATGGAATCACAGAATTGTAGCTTAGCTGTATCACAGAATCAAATCTCCCTGTGGCAGCTCTGCCAGCAGCCAAGCTAAGCCCCACAGGAAGCACAGCTTCCTACTGCCTGCTGAAAACCACCATCAGAGCATTTCACTGCCTGCCCAGGACCAAGACAGGAGGATCCCTGGTATTCCTTCTCATTTTCCTCTTCTCTGAGATGCAGAGCCTGTCTATTCTCCTACGCTCAAGGAAGGAGTCTCTCTGCTCATGCCCCTCATCTCCAGCTTTTCCAGCTTGATGCTCCTGCTACAGAAAGGCTACATGCATAGAAGTCCAAAAACCAGATTGATATAGTGGCACAACATAATTTTCCCTTCCATCCTTGCACACTATTTATTTTTGATGACCAACTGCTTTCAAACTGTAATGTCTGTCATCTGCCATTACTCTGCTCCCCAGCAGCAGAGCTGTGCGGATAGATACTGTCAGTGCCAGTCCAGTCATTTCCCCTTAGACTTCTTTGCTCAGCGCCATCAGGTCCTGATGATTCATTACTGTTTGTTTTGTCTATTTGTCCTATAGCAGTTTCTATTGACATTGCCGTTAGAGAGAATTCCTATGATCCAGCTCCCATAAGGAAAGCATCCAGCAGAGAGTAACGCAAAGTTCAGTCACATTTTCTGCTCTGGTTTTAAGTGTCTCACATGTGCTGTACTCATCTGTTTCCTCCACACCCTCTCTGGCAGGCTTATGATGGCTTTCAAAGTTTTTGTATTATTAGCTGCCTCTACTAAGTTGTTCCTGTTGCTTTTCCTGCGGTTCTTACATTTTGCTTATCAGAGCTGGCATCTTTCCCTTGCTTGCTCGCCCTACCACCACTACTCAATGTCACCTTTACTCCTAGGTTTCCCTGAATTGTTTTACAACTGCTGGAATAGCTGCTTAGTTCACAGTGTTGTGTCTGTACCACCACTTTAAATTCTGGCTGACCCTTTAAATTTAAATTACTGTCTTTTTTTAAAGGTTAAACCATACTACCACAGTCTTAGAGCTTTTCCCTGCTGATAAGCATGTTGAATTTGGGTGCAGCCTGATCACAGTCACCACGTGCATCTACAGGGTGAGAGCAGGTCCCCACTCTGCTGCAAATCCTCCCCTTGTAGCCCTATTTTTTAGGGCCTTATTCCACCTTTGCCCCACCTAGGGGTCTGATTTGGATCCTTAGGTAGTCTCTGTTACTATTAGCACAACTAAAATACTCCTCTTATTTAACTTAATATATTCAGCACTGCCAACTGTACATATTAAAAAATACAGAACAACCAGCTCTATCCCTCTTGTGTAACTTGTATCCTGCTCATCTTCATCCCGTTAAATTTCCAATAAATATTTTCTACTCCAGCAGGAAATTTAAAGCCCAGTATAACTCTTCCCCCACCTCTGCTGGTCACCCCAACAACCAAAACACCTACCTGTTACTGAAAACCTTGCTGCAGTTGTAAACCTTAATGGACAGCATTTCTCCCATGATGAGCTTCCCATAGTGAGGCCAGCAAAAGAGCTACAAACAGAGCAGGAAGAAGTAACAGTTCATTCCCAGCCACACTTTCCCATGTGTGGTGGCTGGGTTGCCCCCCTCTGCAAGGTGACCGAACCAACTAGCATGACAAAAAAGCTGCTGCGGTGGGAAGTTCTTTCCTGCAGGCCAGGGTAGGCCCTACAGCTGGGAATGGAGGAAGGATGGGGAGAGGAGTGAGAGCCGCTCAAGCAGCACAGAGCTGCTCCTGAAGAAGTCAGAGCATCATCACCCTGGAAAGAGGAGACTGCTTGTGCCTGCGGAAGTCCCCCAAGCAGGTTGTGGGATGAGACCAGGCATGCTAAAGTACAGAGGCATGTGGGGAGAAGAGATCACCCAGGGCCGTGAGCCTCCTGCCCACTGGCATTCTCCTCCTTTTCGCAGGCGGCGCAGAAGCATCTGGACAGGACTGGATACGAGCTATGGGAGCCACCCGCCAACGCAGCACAGCTGGGCCGTTACAGGCCTCAGGGGTGTGATGGGCACCAGCAGTGACACTGCCCGCCCCACTCCTGTCCCTGCTTCCCCTGCTACCTCCTCCTGCCCCACCAGGCATCAATCGAGATGCTCCCATGTCTTCTGGATGACACCTGCGGAGGAGCCCCGGGGCCTCGCCTACCCCCACGGTTTGCCCTCACCTCTCCAAAGATGGCCTCCGCGCCACAGCGGACCTTCCTCGTCTTCTGGGTGAAGCCTTGGGAAAGAGAGGGGAGGCGTGAAGTGCCGGCGGGGCGGCCCA
>NW_008631866.1:0-438 GCF_000691845.1 Merops nubicus
AATACCCAGGACACAGCAAACACCTGCTCAGCTCCATGAGACCTCTTCAATGGCAGCAAGACCTGATTTCTTCCTGAAGGCCGACAATTCCCATGGGCTCCTTGTTCTGCTCAGAGCTTTCCAGAACATTTTTCTCAGTGCTCCCCTTCTTCCCCCAACCTACCTCCTCCTCAAGCTCTGGATGTAGAGATTGAAGATGAGTCTGAGGGTGGTGTAGAACGTGGACTGTGTCAAACTATCTCTGGAGGGCAGCTCTGGGCATCAAACAGACAAGGATGAGAGTGCTGTAGAAACAGTGGCACTAGTGAGGTGAAATGAATAAGTAGAGAAGGCCTTCTGACTGTCCATGCTGGGCAGGAGAACTTCCCTCAAGTGGCACCTCTGAGGCACTCCCAGGATGCCAGCAGAGGCAGGAAAGGGAGATCTGGATCTCAAGAA
>NW_008631867.1:0-58180 GCF_000691845.1 Merops nubicus
GAACGATGCGGGGGAGACACGTGGAAAGACACCCCGTTCACACTGTGCAGCAGGTTTATAGGCAAACTTTACTCTCTGTCCCGCGCGGCAGGACGGGACAGTTAACAGCCCAGGTGACAGTCGTGTCTCCGCCCTCCCTGCAGCCAGCACCCCCCCAAAAATGAACCCCCCCCCCCCCAAACGTTGAGCACCAGTTTTGCAGTTAGTTCTTCTGCAGGGTTTTGCTTCATTTTAAGAAGCAAAGCAAGGCTACGTGCCTCAGTCAGGAAACAAGATGTGGCTTCTGTTGTTTTGTTCCCCAGCGAGGTGGGGACAGACCCCAAGCCCTAGAGGCCAGGAGCAGAGGGTCCCTGCCACCCACGCAGAGCTGACAACGTTCTCAGGCTGGGGGGACAGCCCTGGGCCAGCCTTGGGGAAGCAGCAGAGCCAGAGCAACATGGAGGCGAGGATGGAGAACTCCACAGCACTGTGCAGTGAGGCAGTCAGCCTGGAGCACAGAAGCGCTACAGCCTCGCTCCTCCTCACCAGAGTATAAAAATACCAGCATAACATTTCTTAGCTTTGCTTTTTTTTGGCCTTTTTTTTTTTTTAACATTTATAAAAAGCTTTTACCAAATGAAAGCATGTGCTCTGTTAAACTTCTGTTCCGTCATGCAAATTGTTGTGGACTTTGACTTCCAAGTTCACTTGCTTCACCTTCCTGCCTTTCCCCACGCAGACATCCCCGGTCTCCCTCAATATATTAACGTTTCTGACGGTGCAGTACCGACTATCCAGGGCCTTCTCCGCACCCCTGGGCAGCTCCACCTTGGTGTTCAGGGGATGCTCCTCAGGGGCGGCTCTGGCGGCCTCCCGCTTCCTCCGCAGCTTTCGACACTTCCTGGCAAGGAGGCAAACTCCTGAAAGCACCAGCAGCAGCAGGGTGACGGCAGCAAAGGCGCTGCCCAGGGAAGCGCCCGTTTGGGATAAGGAAGCTGCGACGGCAGCTTCCTCCCTCTCCAAGATCAGCGACTTCATGTTGGTGCCATTCTTGACCTGGTCGCCCTCGTTGTCGTAGATTAAGGAGTCGTCCAGCACCAGCCTCCCATCGCCATCCACCACGTCCCTGCGGGCGCGTTGCCAGCGGCGAGCGAGGGATCGCTGGACGCGGGGCCCCGCCATGTTCTCGGGGCCAATTACGTAGATCACCTGAAGATACCACTGGTGTCCAGCTTCCACCTGCACAAAAGGGAAGACACGCACATCAATTTCACCTAAAGCTTTTAGATCAAATAATTTTGTTACAGAAATAGTGCTGGTCCCATTTTTTCTCATGCAAATATCAACAAAAAAGCTCAGTTGTGTTTTTATGAGCAATAATATCACCAAGTGAGGAGTTTGGTCTTGTTGTCTTTGGCAACTGCAATAATTAATTCAGGAATGTTAATAATATGTTTTGAAAGAGCTTCTTTCCTGAGTGCTTTGGAAAAAAAAAAAATTCTTCATCTCCATTTTCTCTGCTGGAGTTTGCTTTTTACCTGGCCCCACTGTTAATTAATTAGTGGTGGTACAATCTCAGCAAGGCCAAGCAGGCTCTTAGTCAAAGAGAGGTCACTGAGTTACAAAGAGGGTGTCTCTGGGGAGGGATAAAAAAGCCAAGAAATCGGGATATAAAATTCTGCCCTCGATTGAGAGCTTCCTCTGTGTCCCTCCTGTTTCCATCACAATCTGCTTGGCTCCTCCAAGGCCCATCCTCACAAGCCTCTGCGCCCAGCACCTACAAGGCACAAAGTGTTTGGGACATCCTGGACAGAGAAGTGGAGTTTTGGGCTACAGGCATCATTTGGTATGTACCTTGTAGAGAGCATCCACCTTGAGAGTAAACCCATCAACTCCGGGCATGCTGCTCACTGAATGAAACTCGGACAGTTCAGAAGCAAAGTGGGCATCAAAAGGCACATCATGGAAGTATTTATCTGTCACTTCTGGTTGGTTTCGGTCCTGGAAATCAGAGAGGTGTGATGAAGAGGAGTGTGTGCTGCCATCTGTCCAACTGGAAGCCAGAAGCCAGGACAAACTAACTAACATATACCATTAACTTATAGGACATATATATTAACATTCTGCGTGGTGATGGGGCAGACAGCAAGGATGCTGGCAAATGTCACCTACAAAGCACTTAAGGAGAGCTGAACACATATTAGGAGCTAATTGTAGATTTATATGAGAAGAATTTCTGTGTAGCTGGTAAACAAAGCTCCCTTTATCAATTCCAAGCTCTAGTATAAGCAGAGATCAAGGGAAATATTAAAGAGTTTGGTCCATCACTTCTTTTTCTTTCTGATTTATGGTTTGGGGTTATTTTTAAAATAAGAAATACTCCAGGATGAACACTGGGGAAAAACTGTCTTAATGGTTTTCACCTGCCTGCCCACTACTCAAAAAAAATGCACATTTCACTTCTCATCCCAGTCAGCAAGAGGCTGAGAGATGAGTCTTCTCCAGACACAATCACACACAATACTCAACATCGCAGTTTTGTCCACAGTAGACAACTTACCAAGAGGAGAAATCGGTGTTTCAGGTGCTTGTTGGGTTGAATACAGCCATACTGGGGCCCCTCGTTATAGACGGTGCCCGTTGGGTCGAAGAAAGGCACGTAGCCATCCTTGCCTGTACACAGGTAGACTTTTTCCAACTGCAGTTTGTAGGCGGCATTTAGGTTTTGTTCGGGGTTCCAGAGCACGCGGCCATACAGCGTTTGCCCTGAGGAGGTTGGGAGAAAAAGGATCAGGTTGAATTCTCCAGTTCAACAGGAGGACCAATGTTAGAGCCAAATGCACTGAACGACGCATGGCTCTGGGTTTTGAAGGGTGGAAAGAGGTGAAGCCAAATCCGGGTTTTACCCTTTCAGAGTGTGGGGAACAGTCCATTTTCTCTTTCCCCCACATAAGATTAAACAAAATGCCTTTCAAGCTAGCAGAGCAAGCAAAGTGCCTTTTTGCTGATTTAGCCAAAGGCGAACTGAGACGGGCTCAGATAAGAGCATAATAAGAACTGGCAGAAAATAAATAACAGACTGCCTCTGGTAGAGTATGCATCTGGCCAATGCCAATTGGCTAAGTTGAATAGTGCCTGCTATCTAAAGAAAGCAAGCTAGCTTAGCAGGCCGGAGACCTTCTGTGTCGGCCGGACCGCTGCGATACTGAAGCTGCCTGAGCTTCAGCAGCTGTCCACCAGTGGGGGATTGCCGCTCGCCGGAGCCTGCCTGCTCCTGAGAAGCTGCTGCCTGCCAGAACCAGAACTAAGCCCAGAGCTTGCTGTGCCTGCCTGTCTACTACTGGGGGGTTGCCCCGGCCACCAGGACACCACTCCCCCCGCCCACGGACTGCCTGCCAACCTGCCGACTGCATTCTTGCTATGGAAGGACAGTAACACACACTCACACACATCCACGTATTCTTTAACTTTTCTGCTGGGCTCAACTCCTGTCCTTTTTCTCCATTGATTCTACACCTCTCCCTTGGAGAGTACACTTACTAGACCACAGTACCCTTGACTTTCCTTTCTGATATACCTAGACTATCTTCACTGAACTTTGGCCCCTCAATTTGTGTAGGCTTTTAATAAAATGAATAATTAGTACATTAGTCATTGGTCTCAGTAACAATTTATGAGCACGGTGAGGGAATATTCCAATCTACCCTCTAAGATACAGTCCCGCAGTGGCCGTTCCTCTGTGAGAGGTGAGTGCCGGGCATGTGTGCTCGAAAAACTTGTGTTTGGGGGGGGGGGTAAGTCGCTGAAGCATTCTGACAGCCGGTAGCCCACTAATGTCAACCCGTGACACAGAGGAATGGAAACTGTGAAGATAGAAATGTTCAGGTACAAGCAGAACAGGAAAGAGAAGGAAAAGAACTCTCACCCTTTGAAAAAGCCCCTTTGTAATCCATTTCTGCCAGGGACATTTCGGATCTGGTGGGGTCCATCAGAAACACCTTCTCATTGTTGCAGAGCTGAAACTCCGTGTTTAGGGAGTAGACGACAGGAACGGGGCGGTTTGTCTGCTGGAAGGCAATTGGGATCAAAAATCTAGAGAGAAGAAAGGAAAAAGGAGACGTTTCGTTTGCAGCGTGCCACAGGCCTGCTGGGACAGCGTCAGCACCACAAATGGGCCAAAGCTGTCCGGCTGCCGTGCGCTGGGGGTGCCTTACCGCTCGGGAGCGTGAGCCGTGCAGGGCAGGGGCTTGTCTCCGGGCTCCAGCCACGGCTGCGTTGGCTGCACGGTACAGGGGATTAGGAAGATTGTGTACTCTCCAGAGTAGTCCTTCCTGGGAGGAGACAGGAGATGCTCCGGTCACCAAATGAGAGTTCAAGCTCTTCCCCAAGATCTTAATACACCTACCTCCACCAGGCACAGCGCTACTGATTAAGTCAGTTGTGGACCTGAAATCCTGCTTCTAACTTGCAGACTGCAAACCAGCCTTCAATATTTTGTCACCTCTGATATCTACCTACCCACTGTGAGGTGAACTCATTTTCCTCTCTACTTACACCACTGGTAGAGGAGCGTTTTCAGCTCCCTGTATGCTCTAGCTCTGAGCTCTTGAATAAGGCTGGCTCGTGCTCGCTCCACACTATGGCTGTGGCTGCTGCAAGGGCAACAGGGATTGTTCCCTCAGGATTTCAAACTGCTCTGCTGCTGTTAAGTCCATACATGCTCCTTGCTTATAAAGAATGCTGTGCTGTGGGAAGCTGTTGAAGGTGGCCAAACCCATGCTCCTCACCTGTTATAGGAACTGGTTGCTCTCCAAAGCTGGTAGGGAGAGTCGAAAGTCTGAGCGCTCCACAGCAGCTGCAGGTCAAACTCGATCCCTCCCAAGTGGTCTGGAGTCATTAAAAAAGACTTGACATCTGGTAGGCTGTGGTGCTCCATTACAAAAAGCCCTGAGTTGAGGACAAGGAGATGAGAGGTAAGGCTGAGTATGGCGAGACCCCCACACTGCACATCTCAGCAGAGGGGGACTGATAAGGGAGAATTTTTTTATGCTGAGCGTGGTGAGACACTGGCACAGGTTGCTGAGAGAGGTGGTAGAAGCCCCATCCCTGAAAACATTCTATGATTCTATGACTTGTTCTGCTGCCTGTTTTCTCAGAACAGATCTGCATTTGTACGCTGATTTCTTCTTCTGTCAGGACTAATGGTCTCACCTCTGAACTTGGCCTGGGTCTTGAACTCGATAACCAGCCGGCCGTCCTCGCGGATGTAGATCCTGATGATCTGCAGCCGGGCTGAGAGAACGCTGTCCGTCTGAATCCCTGCACAGTGCAGCGAGAACAAAGTCACCGGGGAGGCCACATGGCACAGCTGGTCCTCAGCTCAGCCCCATGCAGCTCGAGAAGCAGCTGAGAGAGCTCCAAAAAGCCGTGGTTTAGGTGGGCTTGCCCTCCAGCGAGGCAGCTTATCTGCCTCCTAAATCTCACTCGAGCATAAAGGAGATAAACATGCCAAGTTCTCTCTGTGATTAGCCTGTGAAATTATCTTATTTTACATAATAAGTTGTAAATAATTGTTCCTGGGTACTCCTGGCCTTCATTCCTGGGTGGACCTCCTTGCTCAAGACAGCAAGGGCAGTGTATAAACTAAGAAAAACGTGAAACCAAGAAAAAAACCCAATTCTTTTGTACCCCATCAAATGCCTCAGATCTACCTGTCCTCCAGAGAACGGTGTCATAGAAAAAGGAGAACTCCATCTCTGTGTGATGCTCGAGAGAAGCCCAACCTCTCGGCGCTGTCACGTAAATGTAGGACACATAGAGGGGGACGTGGACTGTTAAGAAGGACTGAGCAGAGTCCCGGACCTGTCAATAAAAGCCCAAAAACATTGGTTATGCATCTTCCAAAGGAGAGATTTTGGCTCAGACTCACCACACCCACCACAGTCATGTTCTGCTCTGCAAACAGGGGAAAAAGCCAGAGTATCTGCAACAGGAGACTCCTTCTTAGTTCTGGACCGTGAATGTCCAGACAATGTGAGAATGAAGTATTTCTAGAGCAATAGAGTGTCATTGCTCCATAAAGGCTGAGCATTATCAGCACACCATTAGCTGATTGGCCAAGAATCATTGGATTTTTGTTGGACTACCATTTGAAAAATAATGATGAGCTGCTCTACTACAAACTTCCTACAAGTGAGTCAGGGATAACTGTCTGAGCTCTCTTTACCTCTACACGTTGATAGTTTAGACAAACCCACATTTTAAATACGGGCAAGCAGCAAAGCACACTGGTGTCACGGTACAAAAGGAGCTGTGGTCACAACTTCACCTCAAAATCTCCCCAGTTTCTAATTCCATGAATTAAAAAGAAGCAATTCTGCTTGCTCAGGACTGGCCCTAAAAGTATCTGAGACATCACAGCTCTCCAGCTATATATACACCATTTATTATCTGCAGAGTGCCCTGCAGGAGCTCAGAGAGACATTCCAGTCTGGTTGGTGCCAGTCTCTACATGGGGAATTACACCATTGTTTCTTTCAAGCAGGTTCTCTGGATTTGTGCAAATGATTTGAGCTACAAAAAGGAAATGAGTAAAGTATTCCAGGAATACTGGCAGGCGTTAAAAGAGATGATGCTGGCCATAATATTCTGAGTGGGAATTTAACACAAGAACCTGAGGGAAGATACTCACTTGAGTGGGAAGTACAGATCTGATCCATCCGTGAGAGGGCAGTGAGATGTGTCTGGTACTGAAAGCCATGGTTTTACAGAAGAATATTTTGGGCTTTTGGTCTGCCTTTCAATTAATCAATTACTTTAAAATTCCCCTGACCTCGCTCCACTGCAGAGTACGAACCGATGTGCCTCTGCTCTACTCTCTGCCCATTTATACTGGCTAAAAATACAGTCAAAACTGTAAAACAATAGAGCACAGCTCAGAGTATTTTGTAGTTCCAGTATAATCTTATAGATAAAAAACAGATTTCATTTGTGCTCTGAAGATTAAGAGAATAAAACCTATGTCACCCCAATGAAAATAACTGAATTTCACGAAGCACCGTTCTTTCTAGGTAAAATGGGGAAAAAGCTCAGCTTTTACAGAGCAGGGCAGCAAACACACATGAACACAAAGCAGAGCTCTGCCTAAGAATCTAGAAAGATCTGAATTACGTGGAAGAGTTTTGGATATGGCATCTCACCTGGAAGTCAGCAGTGACAGAGCCTCCGCAGACATCGATCAGTTCAGTCATGTCATAAAAAGCATCAAAAGTCCAAATGCAGCTCTTCAGGTTGAGGTGCTTGTAGAGCTGGATCGTCTTCGGCTCTCTCACCGCGGGGTCAAACTGGTAAGGGCGGTCATAGCCAGGGCCGAGAACGATGCTGTCGTAGGTCACTTCATCCAGGAACCCTGCCTCTGGGATTGAGAGACACCAGCACACTGACCTCTCCAGATTTTAAAGAGCTTGATGCCAAGCAGTGAGGTCCCATTGTCACTCTGATATCATACCAGTGACTTCTATTATATTAGCGTTCCTCTCCCTTCACTATCCTAGAGGCCAAACTGGGTATAGACATGGGTCTGCACAAGGGAAAATGTTACAGGAACGGGGTAAGACTCCTAAAAAACAAACTTATGAACCTATTAATTGAAGGCTGAATTAAACTTTAAGAAATACAGAACAGCTTGAGCATAAAAGGAACGGAGTGAAGGACAAACACTCCCTGCATACCATGGAACAAGCATGGGCCACATTACCCTGAGTGTCAGGGACACAAATTGCCTTTTTTTCTTTGCCTCTGGCATTTACTTGAGCAGTGAATTTGCTTTTGCTGCTTCTTGCTGCCATGCAGGAGACCTCAGTGACACAGAGCCAGCGATCCACCTCCTGTGGATCCCTCTCTAACTGCACAGGCGTCACAAGGCAGATTTGAGAAACAGAAAACCAGCAGCATGGTGTGAACCTACAGCCTCCTCAAGCAGAGCAACGTTGCTTCACCCCATTATCTTTTCAACATTCTATGCATCACATCTCATCTTCAAGGGGGCAACTCCTGTTAGTACAGGAAGATTAATTACTGTTTACGTTATGTCAAGAGAGGCCAGAGGAAGACAAAGCTGCCTTCCTTGCATTTCTTTACTGGCTTCTCCCTACCACCAAGTTCAGAAAGCAAAGGCTGGCAGTAAAGATTACCTGAGATACCTCTGAGATCTCTGACGGTGACCAAGTTTGAGCAGACGTGCTGGTGCCTGTAGATAGACTCGGATAGTAGGAAATGCAGGTTGTGCAGTGGCAGGGTGGAGATGAGGGGCAACATACCATCCTGATGGGGAATCTGCACTGAGATGTGGATTCTGGAACAAAGAGAGTGATGAGATAGCAGAAAAAAAATCAGGCATGGGAGCCTCACCCATGACCCCACATTGGCACAGCGCAGACAGGGTGAGCTGGCTAGTGGCAGCCTGTTATTTAGTTTCAGCTGGGTTTCCCCATCTATGCATCTGCTCCTTGAGCTGTCCCACCAGCTCCAGTTTCCTGAGGAGAAGGGAAGCCCCTCAGCAGAGAAGGGTGCAAGGAAAAGTGTGGGAGCACCCTATACTGTTCAGGGGGGCACATGGCATGGAGGGATGTGGATTCGGACACACGTTCTCCTCCTGATCCAAGTCAGATCTGCAACCCCAGGAGGGTATGGTGAAGGACTCCAGGCTGATACCTGTTGGGATGTTCCTTGTGCTTAACATCCAAATACTTCAGAGTGGCGATGAATGACTGTGCCTGGAAGCCTCGGGCTGTCCCTGCCACCACAGGTGTGTGACAAATGGCACTGTCTGTGCCAATGGTGACTACGTTGCTTCTCAGGGGGGTCCCCACATGGCCAGCCTTGTCCACCGCCTTGGCCACGCAGCGCACGTGGAACCGCCGGCTGAAGTAAATGCTGTCCAGCACCTGTGGGGAACGAGGAGGGAGAAACGTGCACGGGTCAAAGGCACCAGCGTTGTGACATCTGACCATGCAGCAAAATCGCTGCGTCCTGCTGTGAGGACAGCTGTGAGGCAGCACAGAGGTAAGGTACAACCAAACACAAACTTAGAGCATGCCTGTGCCAGTGGCCTCTTGCTACCTACGCTGCAGTAGATGCACAAGTCTGTCTGGTGCTTTGCAGATTCCCAACTCTGCCCACACATTGAAAGGAGGGGAAGAGAGAGCCTGAGCTGTTATCTGCCAGGCTCCATCTGTCTCCTGCCACCAGGGATTTAATGAAGTGTCTGAGTGTTTGCAGCTACTTCCCACAACACCAGAAGTGGTGCTTTTAGCAGGTACAGTGAAGAACAGTGCTAGGTTTTCCGAAGCCAAAAGAAAAAAAATAACCCCCAAGGAAGTACCCATATCTCTCACGCAGGTTACCAAATCCAAGGAGATTTTAGGTTTTTACCTCTGTGTGCTACCCACTAAAGGTGTCTGAGACTAATGCATGAGTAGGCATGGTCTAGAAACACCCCTGGATGCCTAGAAGAGCTGAGACATCACAGTTAGGAGAGCCTGGGAGGAAAACAGTAGTTCTCTTGGTGAGGCAGGACATGAACAGCCCAGGGCCAGCAAGGTCTCAGGCAACAGCAAAGGAGTGGCTGGAGGAGCAGCAGTTCAAGACTTGAGCTATGCCCTTCCTGCAGCTTGAGCAGGACATAAGGAAAGCAGACAACTCCATAGCCCAGCCCAGGTCACATGGGTCACATCAGCAGGCTGAGCTCTTATGCAGGCCCAGCCACTTTTTCAGCTGCAGGAACACAACTGTATTTCACATGTGAGTGACCGCACAGGCTGCCAGAGCTTCCCCAAGCCCTCGCTGGCTCCCTCCACGGGCTCTCGCAGCTTTGCCATGTTGGTACCTCCCCACATACCTTATGGTTGACGCTGGTGAACGGCGTGTTGTCAGTGATGGTTTCAAAAGGTGACCTGGCTCCATTCCCATCCGTGGGGGTTGCTACTTCCCAGCTGAACCGTATGGAGGACTGGTTGATCCCAGCCTCGCTGCAGCGCTCCTTCATGACGGCGTACTTGGGGAAGTGGGGGTCACAGGGGGTGACACAGATGAGCGGGTAGCCTGGGGAAGGGGATTTCTTAGCACTGTCCTTGGTCACTTCTTCCACTCGGTCGTAATCAGCCAGAGTGACGACCTGTATGGATGCAAGCCTGGGGTTGAGGGTGGGGCAGAAAAGGCAACCCTTCCCACACACTCCATCGTTGCAGCTCTTAATTTTATTTTAGAAACCCCACTGGGGTTTTCAGTCTGTACTTGAAGGGTAATACATCACATCCATTGCAATGGGCAACTTACCACGGGAGGTGCTGGTAGAATCAGGCTCCCTGCTGCTTCCTGATCCAAAATAGTCACTATTGCAGTGCTGGTGTCTCCAAGAACAGCTTCCACTGGATCATCAGGACCCAGCACCAGAGAAAAGGACTCATGCCACTCCCGGTCTTCATTGGACATGATCTCCACCTTAAACATGATGTAGTTCACGCCTTTGAGAGAAAACGCAAGAGAAACTGAGAGAACTTGATTTGTCATCAGATATTGCTCTGAAGTTCCCATAAAAAAACTGTACAGATGGTCTAGGGTACAACCACTGGAACACTCTACAATAAAATACGCATTAGAAATTTTAGTTACTCTCATTGTTACTAATAATTTAGCCCCGTCCACCCAGGAGTCTTCTCTATACATAAAACTCCAGCTACTACAACTGACCCAACTGATCAGGTGATAGATTTACCAGCAGATGCCACCTGAGGATTAATAATGCCTGTCTTGTATTATCTGTCTGTAGTAGAAATCTATGATCCAAAGTATATCCCTGCCCATGCTGTGAGCACCACTGCTCTTGCTCACACCAGTATGCAGAAGTGACTGGTGCGGCCTTCGTGGTCCAGCAACATGGTCTGAGCAGTTGCACTGGAGACTGAAAGATGTCTGCTGAGCCTTACAACCTCTGAAGTCCACTCTACTCTTGCCCACCAGATGCTAGTGCACCTTTCTCTGTCCTTATCATCCTTCATTTAACAGTTCAGCCTTTCTGCATAACAAAATTAGGTTATGCAAAATTACAGCCATAGCAGAGGGCAAGGCTGCAGCCCAGAAGAGTCATACTTTCAAAGCCTCAACCATCTTTCTGTCTCTTTAGACATTTACAGTCTGCTCAGTACGGAGCTCATAATCTCAGGGCTTTCATTCCCTCCTCCTTTTCACTGCCCCCCTGCTTGGGCCGCAGCTTGGCACATTGCTTGTTGAGTGGAGAGGGCTGGTGCTCAGACCACCAGTGGGTCTGAACTGAGAATGATCAGGAAACCATGGGAAAAAGGAAAGGGGAGAGGCGTGGTGCTGCAAACCTCATGGAAAAAAAGTGGCTTTTCCAAAATCTCCTGAACATTCCCCTAAAATGCTCCTCTGTGATACACACAACACGTCATCGGTCACCCTGCCACCTCTAACCTTCCCTCCAAGGACCCTTTACCTGGGCTGAATTTGAGCATGCGACTCTTGGGATAATAATCCACTCCGGCCTGAGCGGAGCCATCGCGGGTGCTGCAGCGGACTTTGGAGGTCCTGTTCTGGTCCCCTCTCCGGACCACCTTGATATTCAAAACAGCAACGCCCTCGGGGCCAGGCGGCTCCCGGACTTGGTACGCAGCTTCTTCAAACTCAATGGTGGGTGCTACAGAAAGAGCAGTGAAGAAAAAGCCCCAGGTCTGCACACCAGCTGACTGTTTCAAGATGAAGGGCATTCAAAAATAGGGGTGAGCTAAGCTCAGCTCCCTTCAGATTCCATCTACACATCTTCAGAGCAAGGGGTTTCTCAAAGCAGGGGCCAAAACTGCAGCCATAGGGGTTGGATGTGAATTAAGGCAAGAGGTGGGTCAAAACCCAACACATGTGTTGGGCTACAGCGGATGGCAAGTGACTCTCCCACCCCCTGCCTGACACAGGCCCTCAAATCCATGCCACATGCTGGTGCTCCAGCCTCCGTTGGCAGTCACACCAGAGGGACCTGGCACCCTACTTCTTCCCCACAGATTTCTCCAAGCTGTGACATGGAGGAGGGAAGGCAACATCTCCCAGGGGAAGCAGAGCAACTCCCTGTGAAACTGCAGGGGAATGGGACAAATGGTGGGTTCAAGCCCCTGTTGTTCAGTCTCTCACTTGAGATCGGTCCAGTGCACAAAGCCATCACATCAGTGACCTGCCCAAATTGCTGTGCACATGGGACTGAGGGCATTCAACATACTAAATGAACTGCAAACCGTTGACAAGACTGTGGCAACTCCCTTGGAACTTTGTCCTACAGTACAACTACATCCTTGCTGAGTGTCCTCGCTTACCATCTTCATCATTGGTGACAATTATGGTTGCCATGTCCATCTTTCCAATCCTAGCTCCACTCCAATGGTTTCCCAGTGGGCTACCAAGATAGATCTGGAACTGCTCTTCTGGTTCAAAGGCAGAGTCATCACTGATAAAAACAGTGCAATTCTTCACCTAAAGCCAGGTAAGAAGGAGAAAACAGGAAACATTCATAAATCAGATGAAATCACTCGAAGGCCACCCTGTACTTCACTATCTGGGGTTTCATGTCCCTGTCCTGTCAGTCTTGGAAGAAACACTTCTATTTTTGAGGCTGCTACTTCAGTGTGGACAAACCACGCAGTTACAAGATGAGACACAGAAGTGAAGACATCTGCTTCCCCAAAGCAACAGCTCTCTGCTACTACAATCCTGAGTCCTGAGTGGCACAGAGGACTTGCCTTTCACCTTTTAACCATTTGTTTTATCATGTAACAAACAATCCCTTTGGAGTCACACTGTAATTCCAGGACCAGAAGAGTTGGTGACTTTAAGCATCTATGAAACCAGTTTGGAGAGCCTGTATCAGCTCTCTCTGGCAGGGCAGAGCTGAGGAGGACATCTGAAGCTCTCCCATCAATGGCTCTTCATTACCCCTGTAGCAAGGTTCAGCTCACCTTCTCCCCCCTCAAGAAAGTGATGCGAGACTCCTCTGCATTTCTCCTCTCTGCAAAGTCCTCCATGACCTCTGCTGTCTGGCTCTGGGTGTAGCACCTGACAGAGGACTCATAGCTCAGGTCCCCCGTGCGGAAGATGGGGATGTGCAGAGCACCTTCCTTCTCCTTCACTGTGTATGTATCCTTGGCAAACTGCATGCTTGGTACTGCAGGAGGTAATAGAAGGAGTCAAGCAGTGTTGAAGATCCACAGAGATAGGAGCTAACCCACACACCCTGAGAGAACTGTCTGTAGACGGGCACAGAACATAAAACTAGCAGCAAAGAGGGCAAACCTCAACAAAAAATACAAAGGCAGAAACGATTACAGACTACTTAGAGAGTCAGATGACATGGTGTGTGCTTTCCTTAGGCAAGCAAACACAAGAGATGCTAAAACCCCAGAGAAAGTAAACATACAGAGAGACTGTCTCACATAGTAAGGGCGACTTGAGCTCACAGAAAGCATGAAACAAGGACTGAGCTCTGAACAGAGGAGGCAAAGGGTGGCTGAAAGGGAGAGAACATTACAGGAAAATTCATTCTGCACTTCTGAAGACTCCAAGCTCTTGTGGGCAGTGAAGCATGGAAAGAAACAAGGCAGCCAAATGGAATGGGAGGATCCCAGGAAAACTGGCTAAATCCAGCCTCGAAATAACCTAACTAGGACTAGTCTCCTGCTGCATGGAAGTGTGAAGGAAGATGCTGGGATGGACTGCACAGAGCTGCCACGGGTAACTTACCATCTTGGAAGATGTCATTGATGGCCACGATTGCTTGGAACGGCTTTGTCAGCTCAGCTCCATGGGGTGAGCTGAGATAAACAACAAATGTCTCCAGCCCTTCTATCACTGGGTACTGCGCGTCGTCCAGGATCGTCAGAGGGCAGGACTAGAAGAAGAACAGAAGTCCTGCTTTTAGGGGTGCAAAGCTTTTGTCCTTCCTGGCACTCACATATGGGTGTCTAATGTAAAGTCACTATGTCAGGCCTTTTTTCTAAGTTCACTCATCAACGGAAACAATGTGCTAGATAAACTTGGTGTATCACTTCAGAGGACAGGCAGACATCCTTATTCTGGGAGAGGTGGCTGGCCCAGATCTTCTCTGGCTGGAGTGCTGATCAGATTTGAGTCTGTGCCTAGCAGATTCGTTAATAATTTTCAAGTGGTCCAGAGGGGATTTTCAAAATGGGCAAAAGGCAAATACATAGTATGCACATAAACAAGAGACAAGTGTCACCACACAGAGTAGACTCCTCAGGAGTCAAAGTGGCTCCTCACCTCTTCTGTCTTGCCTGGCCTGAAGTCTATTTTTCTGGAGCTGGGGACATAATCGATTCCCGGGCTGGCAGAAGGAGGGTCTGATGCCCGAGTGGCACACCACACCGAGATGGGCCTTGAGAGATCAGGACCCTGCCGGAGGACTGGAATCTCAATGGTTCCTGCATCACCAGTGGCACGTGGGAGAGAACCAAGATGAGAAAGCAGGCACATACCATGAATCCTCCCTTTTCCCTTCAGCACCCCCTTCTGCTTTCACCACTGCTCCTGCACCCAGCACACACTCTTGCAGAGAACAACCCCCAGCCTTCCCCACAGGGGCAGGGAGAAGAATAGAACCCCCTGTAGATCTTTTACAATTCTGCTGTCATGCCCTCCCCAAAGCACTCCTTCTGGTACCTCTTTCTTGCTTTGAAATCAAGCTTTCAGAGCAAGCACCCCAACGTGGTGTGGAGCAGGATTGGGGAGCCCCCGCTACTCCTCACCTGCAGCCTCGCTGACGGTGAAGGTGGCGTTCCCCAGGGACACGGTGGAAGCATCGTTGGGCCCAGTGATGAAGATGCTGGCTGCAGCCCTGCTGCCGATGCGTGCGTTATCTGAGGCGTCGGCCAGCACGATCTCAAACTCCTCTTCCTCTTCGTATTCACTGTCGTCGATCAGCACGACGTCGCACGTCGCCACGGTCACGCCCGGACCCAAAACCACGCGGCTGTCGTCCGCCAGCCCCCGGGATTTGAAGTCGGAGCCCGATTCCAGCATATAAAGGCTGCTTCCCTTGGCTGATTTGGGGACAGTGTAGCAGATGGCGGACACAGTGCTGCTGGTGTCCCCTACAACGCAACAAAAATCCCCCCATAACTCTATGGGAAAACTTTTGTTTGGTGGAGACACGATTCACTTAATACAACAGCAGTCAGAAAAGAGGGTGAGGAGTAAAGAAGATCATCATCTGTGCTCCTAAAGCTGCATAAAAGCTGGTTGAGGTCTGAATTCCAGGCATACCCCAAATCTGCACTGCTGGTTACTAAGATCAGGAAATGGGTGGCACTTGCCTATTAAGGAATATACAGTGATAAGGTCCACACAAACCACAGTACCTAGACGACAGAGAAGCAGCAAATGAATACAAAGTTTTTGCTTCTGGTCGTACTGGGAGGAGAAATGAATCCAAAAGTAAGGAGCTGTAACTGCATTGGTGAAGCTTACACCAGAGCTGAGAAAAATAAAAAAATCCCAAACACGTGCCCTGTGTTGTTGGTTGTCGTTTCATCTGCACCGCAAAGTTACTTCCAAAGTGCCAGTGAATCACCCTGAAATCATAACTGAGCAAACCCCAAGGAACATCCCTTGTTTTGGGGGTCGCTGTTGTTTGTTTGCCAACGGGAAACAGTCGTTTCCCTGAGCCTGGTAAAGGTGTCACTGCAGAGACTCCACAGCAGCTCTGCGGTCATTGTAGTCGCGTGACAAAAGCTGCAGGATACAGGCACTAAACCAGATCTATAAAGCAGAGAATTAAACCCCAAGCTCTAGGCAAGTCCTTCTGCCCAGCTCGACCCACCTTTCCTTTCCACGGGAGCCGAGAGGAGAGCCTGGCTCTCGCTGACGTGGTAGGTCCTCCTGTCAAACTGCAGGGTGGGCTCATCCTCCGCGTCAGTGATGGTGACGGTGGCGTGGGTGATGTTCCCCAGCAGAGCGTAGGCCGGCATGCTGAGCTCCACGGCGAAGCTCTCCGTGCTCTCAAAGACCTTGTCATCATTAATGATGATGGTGCAGGCCTTGGTGTCCTCCCGCTCCTCAAACTGCACCTGGAAGGCAGCAAGGGGGCCGCTCTCTTTGGACTGGGGTCTGGAACTTTCTGTCCTTCCTGCCTTGACCCTTCCCTGAGTCACATGCCCTGTGCATGGGTGGCACCAGACATTGACCTTAGCCAAGAATAAACAGACCCTACCCCTTCTGATCTCAGTCATGGTTTTAGCCCTTTGCATGATCAGCAGCGATGTTCCTACTCGGGCAAGCCTGCAATGTTTGTGGTCTGGCAGAACACTGCTGCAAAGTCTATCTGCCAACATAAAAACCTGATCTTCAAGACCCTCTTCTGAAAGCATACATTTTCAGAGAGGAAATACCTTTGTGTTTGTATCACTTTACAGTTCTTTCATGCAGGCCTGATGGCACGCACAGCCAGACTTCCCCGTCCTGGTGTCCCCAGCCTACCTGCCCGGCGTACTCCACGTAGTCCTGCCCACCCGGCTGGTTGCTGGCGCTGGCGGTGGCCGTGCCCGGCTCCGTGCGGCACAAGACGATGGCATACTGGTTGAGGTTCCCAGTGCGCCTCACGGTGAGGCTCACGGAGCCCGCGGTCTCTCCCACGCTGTAGCTGGAAATGTACCAAGCAGACAGAAGCAACAGGCTGGGGAGCAAACCCTGTGTATTTATGCTGATACAGAGCACTATATCGATTGGTTGCCTCCACAAAAAACCTGAGGGAGACTAATAATCAGGGCAGATGGCAGCGATTCAACAACCCTGCTCCATGCTTTAAGGCAGCAGGCACTTCTCATGGACATGCACAAGAGTTCCTGCTTCCATGCCAGCTGCTGTTGGCCACCTCACCCCAGAAACTGAGAGTGTTAACTCCAGAGGAATTTGCTCAAAGCCTGTGTGGTGAGACCTCAGTCTTGACAGGTTGCCAGTGAAACACAGGCATAAATGACAGTAACTGCAGAAATGATGGTAACTGCCCTAGAATTTCAATTCCATGCTGCAGGTCCCACCCAAGACCCCCCCATCAGAAGAATGCTATAAACCCCCTCCCGTTTACCTGCTGTACGTAAAGCTGAGGAGAGACCACTGGACATGGAAGATGTTGCCACTGACCACATTGGGTTTGCTGTCCTTCACTAGGAACTCAAAGCTGTCCATGGTCTCCTGAACCTTCTCCTCGTGCATCACATATCGAATGAGGCCCTGGTTCACATCCTCTGCCGGGAGGAGACAGCTGGTGAGCCAACCCAGAAATCCCATGGCAGTTTTAGAGACGAGCAGTGTGGAGACGTGCAGCTGGATGGCTGCAGGGATTGGCTTCTCCACACACCCTGTATGCTGCAGCAGCTTTTCTAACTTCTTTGTTTTTACCCGTGGTAGAAGCCAGCCTACGAGCTGTGACAAGACATTCCTTTGCCTAGTCTTTATCCATAATGGCTCATGCTTTAAAACAAGGTAAATTTAAAGTAGCTTGGGTGAAATGCAAGAAACATGAATTTGCTTGGGCAGCACATCTTTCAGCTCTGCTCTATAAGCTTGCATGTTCTAACAGGGCTCCTTCTCACCGCTGAGGTGATTTGGGCCGTCTGATCTTCTGCAGTATAATATGATTCCCAAGTGTCAGCCCTCAAATAACATAGGTCTCTTCCTATTATTTCCTTTTTTTTTTTTTTTTACTTTAACAAGCAGATAATCTCTCACTGCCCCTTCCTAGTGGAGGGCCCTTCAGTCCTGCAAGAGTGAACTTTCTACACTTGTTGACTGTACTGCTGGCTAAACACCTACCACACTTTGTGATGATTAGATCCACGACTACAGATCCACAACTCCTATTTACTGTCCCAAGTAAAATCTCCAGCTCCAGCACGTCTGGAGAACCTGGATGTGCTACAGCACGTGTTGACATTTGTAGAAAATTATAAGGTTTCTGCAATTAAGACCAAAGTTCAATTTCAAATATGTTTGACATACCTTTGAGATTTGCCTCATGTCTTCTCCCCTCCCACCTTTTTTTTTTACCCCCTCCCACAAGCTTTCTTGACAAACTGAAGCAGCTGAAGGGAAAAAACAACAGTATACAGCCCAGCTCCATACCCTGTGTAAAGGTGGTCACAGTTGTCCCTGGTTTCAGCTTGTTCTCCACATAACCATTTCTGGGACCAGTTGTTATCTCATAGATCAGCTGTTTGTCATCTGTGTCAGGATCTGTCGTCAGTAATTCCTTCTTAGTGATTAGATTGGTTGCCTGGATTAAAGCCAAACCAAGGGAGTAAAACTCTTGGAGATCCAGCAGTGCAAGTCTGATTGACTGTACATCCGAGAAAGCAAAATTCAGAACAAGCTACCCAGCCCTGTCTAGCTGGGGCTAAAAGCTATGAGAAGTCTTTTGGTTTCAGCTGGAAACTGCTGCTCCATGAACTGTGCTGATGCTCTGGCTTTGCAAAAAACATCTGCAAATGGCCTCAAGTTGAAGGTTTTACTCAGGACAGTTCATGCTGCATTAGAGAGCCTTTCCTATGTCCTCTTTCAAATGACCTCACGGGACATGACTCAGTTCCACCACATTTTGCTTTCTCTTTAAAAACAAAACACCTTTAACAGCAGGAGAAAAAGTGAGGCTTGAACTGCCTGAGGCTGTGGGAGTACTTTTTCTGGAGTCAGGAATTTGAGTTGAGATAGCCACTTCTCAATATAATTTCTTATGACAGAATCTTTCAACCCTTTTTCCTGGGAAGAACTGAAGTATTTCTTTGCAGTTTCCAGGAGTTCTGTTGGAACTTCAGCATGTTGCAGCAAGAAATCTCTATACCACACTTCTTTGAAAGCCATATATCTCAACCATGGCTGCTGCAGCACACAATCAAGACTTCTCCAACACCAGCAGAGCTGAAAATATACCTGTGGAGGAGGGAGAAGGGGCAGGAGGTGTCTGCCCTCTGTAGATGTCTGTACAGCTCTGCACAGCTCATGCAACCACCAAGAAGAGCCAGGCTCGATGGCTTGGCTGATGTAAGAGTCTCTCGCTGGTTTGTTTTCAAGGAGCCACGTTGGCTTATGTAGCTAATGGACCTGCAGTGTCCCTGCACACCTCTGCCTTTTCCAAGATACTTCATGGGCACAGAGGGACATCTGTTCTCTAACACAAAGATCAAAATACTGAAGGACCAAGACGTTCTCCTGGAACAGTCTGAGAAACAATCTAGACTGAACCCAAGCAGGCAGGTACCTTGCCATCCACATACTCCAGCCACCTTATGTAGCTAATGGACCTGCAGTGTCCCTGCACACCTCTGCCTTTTCCAAGATACTTCATGGGCACAGAGGGACATCTGTTCTCTAACACAAAGATCAAAATACTGAAGGACCAAGACGTTCTCCTGGAACAGTCTGAGAAACAATCTAGACTGAACCCAAGCAGGCAGGTACCTTGCCATCCACATACTCCAGCCACTGCAAACCCAGGTTGGTGACGACCCTGGGTGTCCCATCATCCACAGAGAGAATGTCCACCTTGAAGCGCTGTGGTGCTGCTGTCACAACCTGGCAGAAGTTCAGAGAGAGGGCTGTTACTTTGGGAATCAAGAGCCTCATCCACCGTATTACCAGCTTTGCTCCCTTCAGCTCTGCTGAGACAAGTCCTGGGGTTGAGTTTGCACACACAAAGGCTGGTACAGCAGGTAAGAAGTAAATGGCATCCCCTAACTAAGAATACTCAGCCCTTATCTTCAGTGGAGCAACAGCAGCTATGTGCCTCCTTCTCCAAGAGGAGGAAGCTTTCTTTTAGCCACAGAAAGTCACCCTCACACCCCTTCTCCTCTCCTTACCTTCTTTCCCCCCTCCTCCACAATGAAGAAGGGATTGGTCCCATCGGACACGGTGAAAGTGAAGCGATCCTTGAGCGAGCTGCTGCCATCGTGGCTGTAGCTGATGCGGCTCTGGTAGATGTCATCCATGGTGAAGGTGGTGGCCTGGTAGTAACGCTGCCCGCCGCTGGCGCGTTCGATCAGGCCGTGCCGAGGGGCCTGCACCACTGTGAACGTAACTGACTCAGCCTGCACCAAGGAGACAGTGGCAAAGCTGACAACGTGACCCCAGGACTAAGATGGACAGGTCCTTCCACTTCCTGTTCCAGATGCCTGGAGAGGGACTCCACACCCAGCTTTCCTAGCACAGTGTTTCCAACCAGGGGTTGAAACACAGCACTGCATGCTCAACTGATTCACCCTGAGCCCTGTCCCGTCTTTGCTCCTCTCCCAAGGTGGCTGTCTATGAATCAACCCCAATCAGGGAGAGCTAGGCGAGACCCATCACACCAATTGGGTTTGGCAGATCTGAGATGGCTCCTGCTTTCATGACAACCCCTCAAACTCAAGAGCAGTCCACCAGTCTGCAGCCATTCTAGGTGATGTGCCAAACTGTCACTTCTGTCAGGGTGGAGGCAGCGATAACCTTTGGGGCAGGACCAAGGGTCAGAGTCAAGCCTATGCATAAGCTCAGTTCAAGTCCACAGTGTTCAGAAAGAAGTTGGGACAGGGCAAGGATTAGCTCAGATCAGAACTTCTGAATGTTTTGCATGCAGGTTTGCTGCCCACGTGTCTGAGAGACCTCCCAGATGAAGCTGTTTCTCAAGCCAGGGCTTTGCTTTGCTCAAACGCTCATCTATTTATATACAAACCGCACCTCCCACGAGCTGCTTTGTTTGATGTTGTGATCAGAGGGGGTATGATCACAGGGAGAGACGACACTTGCTATAATCTCTCTCTTTGAACACAAGCCCATTCTTCTGATAGCCCAGATGTGCAGCAGAAGAGGGGAGGGAGAAGGCGAGGGGGACTCCTGCCTTACCTCTGTGTCAGCATCTGCTGCCTTAAGCTCGAACTCTGTGATGGTTTTTCTCACACCTTCCTGAACTGTCATCCCGAGGCTTTGCACTACAGGTAAGGAGTCATCCACAGGGTTTATGGTGATGTCAAATGTCTGGCTCACCTAGAAGAGGCGAAAAAGCCTCTTTTGTTTAATTCAGACTACCAAGCATGCAACTTAAACAGTAATGTTTGAAGGAGACCACGGTGATCCAGAGTCCCTGTTGCTTCATTTTGGCCTTGCCAAGTGAGTAAAGTTGAGCTTCTAAGCTCAGATCACGTGAACATGGCCTCTTCTATCCCTCCCCATGAATTCATTCTCCCTCTTTCTGTGATATTTATGGACATCCATTTTTCCCTCCCTCCTTAATTCCTTGTTGTCTCTCTCCCTCTATTCACAGCCACAATTTTTCTCTTTCAGAAAATAAGAAGGAGATGTTTCTCAAGGGTCTTAACTCTGCCTCTGGGCACATCATTAGAGCACTGGATCAAAGCTGAGCTCCAGGAGCAATGGGTAAGCAGATGAAAACCAGACACTGAAATCTTGGTAAACCAGTCTCAGGAGGCTACACCACAGGTGTCTCCCCTGTATCTCCACAGGGCTCGCTCCCTTCCCTGTGGTACCAAAGATCTCTTACTGCAAATCACTTAAGTGGTTTGTTCCATTTCTTTTGCTGCTTGTAACTGTGTCTCACAGGCAAAAAAAAACATGCTTGGACTTACCTCATTCCTTCCATCAGACACAGAAAAGGTGAATTCATCCATATGCTTTTCAATGTCACTGGTATGGACATACTGGATGCTGCGAGAGGCCAAGTCTGCCTGAGTGAAGGAACTAATTCTTGTACCTGGAAGAACAACAATAGGGGAAAAATGTGCAACAGAAAGAGCAAGGCAGGGAAAAACACTATCATAATAAAATATTAATACATATCTAGCCATAAGCACTCGGTGTCTTGGCTTGTTCTACTCTAGTTCAGGCTGTACCATGAACCTCAGCTGAGCCAGGGATTTAACTGGCACAGAGCCTCCTAAAAACTCAGCTTAACAAATTTTAAATCCACATAGGGGCACCCCTTCTGCAAAAAGAAGTACAGGCTTCTTCCCAGACCAATAATTTTACTACGGCACCTCACACTGTCAGGAAACCCTGTTGGAGATGGGCCTCTCAGGGCAGAGGGCATGAGAAAAGTAGTACAAATACCACTTTGATTTTTGCTGCTGATCTAACCAGGACAGCACTGGGTATGAGCAAAAGGTTTCTTGGCCTCACAGCAGTTTTAAAAAACGCCTTCAAAGTCTTTGCTCACTTTTCCCCTCCTTGCATCCTTGCATTTGGAACAGACTAAGCCCCATTTTCAACACTGACTTATAGTGACATTGTTACAGGTCATTAGGTGTGACACAGACACAGAAAGGTACCCAACAAGCATTTTAAAAAGCACTTAAGCCTTTAAGTCTCACTGCTGCATTTGACAGTTTTACTGCCCTTAACAACAAAAGCCCTGACAAAAGTTTTCCACTAGTTTATCATGCTAAATGGCTACTGACAACTATTGGCCACACTACAAAAGATACCAGGATCTGATAGAAATAAATGAGCCCAAACTGGATGATTAGTCAAGGTTTCCTCAGCGCTCATTAACTTTAAGGGTTTGTGTTCTCTTTTGAAAACCCCAGTACTCTCTCCTTTAGGTTTAGGTCATTTAAATCATGAGAACAGAATCACCACATTTTAAATGACAGGAGGAATAAAATCCTTAATCCAGATCTTTCAGGTACTTTTTCCAAAGTACAAGATTCACTGTTTAGTTTGCAATTTAAACAAAAATATCTCAAGTTTTTAATTTTCTCTCATCTGGGGGCTTGCTTACTATAACTTTTATTCATTATTTCCTACCTTTTCTTCGAAACCAACTCAGTGGTTAGTTCCCTTCCTCTCCCCAAAGCACAGCTGGGAAAAGCAGCTGGATCAAGGGACATACTGGCCAAGAGGGGGACTGAAAACAAATTGTCTGTTCCCCAAGGTAGGTTTTATTGTGACTGATATTAGGGGATGGATTCTTTAGGGCATTGTACTATATACGGTCACAGAAAAGGCAGAAGGTTTGCCTGTCATGCAGATGCAGCAATAGGTCCTGAAAGAGCAGACTCACACAACAGCAAGCTGGATTGATGTGCACAGTCCACCAGCAAGATTTCTGTGGGACATAAACTCACACAGAGGTTGAATAAATCCTCTTTTGTGATTTTTGGGCTCCATTGCCTCCACTGACCCCATTCTCCAACCTTCTGGGCAAATGACCATTTGATTTCTAACAGGAAACATAACTCTGGTACTTTGGGACATGGTTTAGCGGTCATGATAGTATTGGGTTGATTTGATTTGATGATCTCAAAGGTCTTTTCCAACCATAATTCTGTTCTATAATTCTATGATTCTGTGCTGCTGCCTCCAAGCACATTTTCCCTGAAGGGAATCTTTAGGGCTCAAAACACCTCCAGTGCTTTGCTGCCAGGAATACCCAAAAATACAGCCCTGCTAACCTGGGAAGGCCACATGCTCCAAGTGCCCCAGGTGTGGCTGCTTGGTGACCTTGTACTGGAGCTGGGTTGGCTCACTGTCCTCATCCGTGGCAGAGAGCTGGAGGGTTGTGATCGTCTTCGCCGAGTTCTCATCCAAGACCAGCCCTTTGTTAGCAATAATGGAGGGGGGAAATCTGTCCTCTGGAAGGGTTAAATACAAAGCTGAGTTAGGAGACAGTTACCCTCCTTTCCTTATTGTTACTCAAATCCCATATTGTGCTCAAGCAAATGACAACATATAAACACCTCCAAGTCTGGTAAGTCCAAAACAGGTACTCTGGGCCTTGGCATTAATCAAGGGAACGATAACTTTATAACATGGTAACTTCATACCATCTTAAAGACAATCTGGACATCATGAAGATATTAAAGATAATTTTTCTACCTTTTTCTGTGAGTTTGTCAGAAGCCAAAGAACTAATCCTTGCACCTGCAAGTGTTCCCCATGCCCCGAACTTGAAAGGCCTTTGAATTAACAGCGAATAAAAACTGCATTTCAAGAGTTACACCTTAACCTGAAGTACATTTAAGGTGAGTATCTATGAAGGTCTTGGCCCTGTAGCAAAGAAAACATAACTTCAGCACTGTCTTTTACCTAATACACTAAGATAAAAAACCTGGTCCGTCAGTTTGTTGCCATCTGCATCGATCACATCAAAGCTGAAGGCGAAATTTCCACCAGGATCCCCTTTGCTGTGACTGTACACCACGTGCCCTGGAGAGAGAAGGACAAGAGAAAAGAAGATGGCTTATCACAGGCTGCATCATTTAATTCCTAGTTTGGAACCAGGCTGGCACTATAAGCTGAGAGACCTGGGGCTTGACAGAGCTCCTGGATTTGGGCTTCTTTACTTTTTTCTCTTTATTCTTTTTCTCCTGCTGAGAGAATTTTTGCTTAACGATATGTGTTTCTGCTCTAACATAACCTCACCTTTCTTCTTTCCCTCTCCCTTTTCTGCTTCAGGTTATCCTCCCCCTCTCACAAAGATCACAGAATCACAGAATATTTTGAGTTAGAAGGGACCAATGAGGACCATTGAGTCCAGCCTTCAGCTCCGCACATGGCTACCTAAACTGGCCACATGTTACTTGCTGTGACTATCTAAAATCAAACACACTCACCTTTATTTATATCAGCCTGGGTGAAACTTTTGACTGGTCCTTCAACAGAGATCTGGACTGGATTATCAATTTTGGTCAACTGCAGATGGCCCATGCTGGGATCTCTCTTCATGACAAATCTAATTGTTGTGTCGTCTGAATAAATAGCTGCTGCTTTCAAGTGCTGATCTGTGAGGGATGCTGCAGAGCCTGGACCAGAAAAAGAAAGTCCATAAACAGCTTCAGCCACTGCTTCTAACCGACTGATTTAGACCGGACCATATAGCAATACCAAGCAATACCATTCTCCTCCCTCTCCCCGTACCAACTGGGAGCTGCAGGCCCCTGTTGACAGCTAATGTTGGTGGCTGCCTCTTTGGCAGCTCCGTGAGGAACTCCAGCCTCCCTGTCTGTGTGTGGAGACCATCTGTGATGGAGAAGCCAAACTCATCAGTTTGTGCTGCTGCACCGCTCCGAGTATAAACGACGAGTTCGTCCAAAATGTCCTGGTAGGTGAAGGAGGAGCCAATGGACAGCACACGCCCATGTTCTGGGGGCTCGGCAGCAGTCTGCCTCATGTGGAGATGACCTGATAAACAACAGATGGATCAAAGTTATGGGGAGAAGACAACACGCTGGACACTCTTTGTGTGCCAGCTCTCAGCAGATGCACACAGAGAGGGACAGAGTTTTACTGGAAAAACTGAAGGAAGTTATGTGTTTCTTGCCAAAACGGGTAAGAATTTGGCTACATAACTGAGATCTGAGAATGAGTGCACAGGCCTTGCTACTTTAACATGACACTAGTCTTCACTTGACCCCCCTCCTTGGTTTGTTGCTGCAGACAGATGCTAGTTGCTCAGCTTTTTGGAACTGAACCCCACAACAGGAAATGGGGCACCACAAAAGGGAACACAGATGCACAAGGACCTGTCTCACCTCCACATCTCACTGGGACTTACCATGTTCTGGACTTTTGGTAACCGTGATGACAAGCTCACTGTTCTGGGTGTCCAAGTCCTGCAGGTTGAGGGAGGTGTTGGTGATGACCACACCCGAGCCCTTGCGCACTCTGACAGGCTCCAGCACCATCTTTGGGGGCTCATCATTCTGCCGCTGCACAGGACCCAAAGGCACACAGTCAAAAATGGGAAAAGGCCAAGAGGAAAAGAACCACCAAGTGAAACACAAGCTCCCAAATGACAGTACTACTGCTGATATCCATTAATGGGCTCCACCAGCCTCTCCAAATCCATCCAGCACCATGACTGCTTCTAAGAGGGAGGAGATATCAAGGCAATAAGCCCTGGGGAAGAGGCTGCAATGCACAGCTGTCCCCTGGCATCACAGGCCAACTACATGCCTGTACTGGGGGAAGGAAACAGGTAGGAGGAAGGAAACACCCTTTGATCCCTGTCCTACATATTACAAAGGAGTGAGCAAAGCTTAAGCTTTAAAAGTCATGTGTCTGCCTGCAAGGAGAAGGTTCTGGCAGCCATGCAGGCATACCTGAATTGTGATGTTAATGCTCTGCACCTCTGACTGGCTGAAGCCATCGCTCACATAAAAGCTGAAAACATCACTTGTGGGCTCGATGCTTTCATGGACGCTCTGGAAGTAGTAAATGCTGTTCTCCAGAACATCTTGAAGGGAAAAGGACGTGTCCGTGGTCACAGCAGATTCACTCTGTGGGCCAAAACTCTCACCTGCAAACCAGAACACCGCTAGTGAAAGGATGTTCACTTTGCTGATAAACCAAAAATAAACCAGCAGGATTAGGAGAAGAACGTCATGTTGTGAAGGGTGTGGGAGGATGTTCATTCCTAACACAAGGCTTTCACACATCTTGTGATCTTTGCAGAAAGCAACATCTGCTGCATTCCAGCAGGCATTAGGGAAGCTGTGGGTTTATGTGTAGTACAAGCAATCCCATGCCCCACCGTGATATTTCACAGCCTTAAGGCTTGCAGGAACATTTTTCTGGGACATTTAGAGCAATTTAGCAAAGTTTGTTCTGTGTAATAAGGACAGCCAAAACAGCATGATCAAAATACAGCACACGGGCTTGCAAAGGCTCTTAACACCCCAGTCTCATGACACAGACTGGGCTCCAACAAATGGGAATTAGGCAGAAATGCTCCCCAGAGACAGTTTCTCGTAATGCTGGCCTTAGGAACTCTTCATGATCCACTGGTGCCAACCAGCGCTGCACTGAGGAACTGTGGTGAGACAGACCAGCATGTGCTCCAGCATGGCAATTCCTACGTTCCCTCTCACCAGCCAGGAGGAAGAAGAGATACCAAGCAGTTTACCTGTCTTAGCATTCTCAAGGTAGCCATACATAGGTAGAGTGATAACCGTGACCCTCAGATCTTCCTTGGCAGCAGTATCATAATCAGCAGCTAAGTGGTGATGAGCCAGCAGCGGGACCCTGCCCCCTTCATCCACCTGGAAAGCAAAAGCATAGGACAAAACTACTGCCAGTGCACACACAGCAACATGTGAACTATTACTGAACAAGTCTGCCTGCAAGGAAGAGGCTTGCCAGGTCTCTGAAGTCCTCTCCCATCCTCCCCTAAATCCGTTAAGCATGAAATAGGCTGGGAGGTGAGGTGGGATGGGAAGAACAAAGCCTGCCTGGCCCCCAGGAAGAGGCTGTGAGTGTGATATCAGGGCAAGAAGAGAACTCTGAGGGTCATGCTGACCTTGTGGAAGGTGAGATCTGCATTTTGGGGTAAGGAGAGCCTTTTGAAGGCAAGGGAGGGGGAATCCAAAGCTGGAAAGGAGGGAGACAACTTCAAAAGGCTTTGATAAGGAGTCTGAAATGCTCTGTATCAGTCCAAAACATCACATGTTTTCAGACTTGTCTTCTGCTCATCTTTTACACACAAGCTGGTGAAACAAGGGGTAAAATCTCTCTCTTTACGGGACAGAGTCTAGCAGAGGCTACAAAGATGCGGAGGGGACTGATGCATCTCTCTGATGAGGAAAGGCTGAGAGCCCTGGGGCTGGTTAGCCTGGAGAAGAGAAGAGGAACAGGGATCTAATCAAAGCTTATCAATATCTGAAGGGCAGGTGTCAAGAGGCCGGGGCCAGACCCTTTTCTGTGGTGTCCAGTGACAGGACAAGGGACTCAAAATGGAACCCAGGAGGTTCCATCTGAACATGAGGAAAAACTTCTTTGTTTGAGGGTGCCAGAGCCCTAGAACAGGCTCCCCAGAGAGGTCGTGGAGTCTCCTCCTCTAGAGAGATTCCAAACCTGCCTGGCTGTGATCATGGGCAACCTGCTCTAGGTGACCCTGCTGCAGCAGAGGGGCTGGACAGGACAATCTCCAGAGGTCCCTTCCAACCCCCACCATTCTGGGATTCTGTGGAATATTAAACAGGGGTAAGTCAGACTTGTTGAAGTGATATCAACGGGACACCCTAGGGAAGAACCCAGCTCCTGCCTAGAACACAGGTAAGCAGAGGAGGTTCAGTGATGGAGCCCTACTGACAAACTCCTCTGACTTCCAGGGAATTTGTTAACCCTTTGCACTCCAAGGATTGCATGTGCAGCCACTTACAGTGATATGGTCAGCAAAAGCAATGAGAGATGGCATTGTCTGGGCAGACATGATAGTGACGGTGAACATCTGTCTGTCGAGCCGGTTGTTATCAGCATCAAAAACAGCAAAGTGGAAGATGTCCGTAACTGGCTGATTGCTGGTCTCAAATGTGGTGGAGTAGCTGTGAAAGTCAGAACACAACAGGGGTCAGGGAGTCTCACTGACAGTCAGGCAAATACATATCATCCTTGTCTTTAGAGGTGAACACGACTCTTTCAAGAGTATTTCAGTTCCCAACTCTCCTTCACATTCGTTCCCCTGAGTTCTTTTAAATCACTGTTTCATGTGTTGCCTACCTAAAGTATCACCATGATGTTGAGGGGATGGAAAAAAATTTGAATAATTTGAAGTTACACCAACTACTGGCATTTAAAACACACATAAATACCTAATTCTGCACACAGGAAATGTTCTCATTCCTAATCTCACAGGATACAAGAGCCAAGAAAGGAAAAAAATATCTTTGATCCATTGTACTACCATAATATAGCCCAGAGATCCCTGTGGAAAGCCTGCTGAGCTTTTAACTGGCATGGCTTGAAGGAGAATAGCTCTTTGATACCTGATCCTCTGGCTGTTGATATCTTCCATGGTGAAATTATAAACCTTGGAAAGCTCATCATCATGAGAGCCCGACATCCGTAAGAGGGTGCCATATGCAGGCAGAGATATTAACTGGATTCTTATCTCTGAGTCAAGAGAATTGTTGTCCTAAACATGAAGAAACAAACCAAATCAAAACAAAGACCAGATTAGCTTTTGCTTCCCTCCACTAAAAATGGAAGGAAGAATAAAATGTTTTACAGGGAAATATTAGAAGAGAGCCAACGGGGTTGACATTTTCAGGATCTACCACAAAATATTTTTATTTTCTCTCAGCTCAGAGAGGTTTTTGTGTCCTTGTCATCACCACACACTTCCAGACATAAACCTGCTGGGTTTTCATCTACATTACTTTACACTCCTAGTGGACTGGACCATTTATGTAAGATGGTTTTTCTGACTCCAGATAAAGTGAGCTAAGTGAGCTGGCACAGGGAGTAACTGCTGCCCAGCAGTGCTTCAGACAGAGACAGAGAGGTAAGTTCAGTTCTTGGTAACTAACAAAGGTTAATGTGGAGCAATGCTGCAAAAGCCAGATTCACATTAAACTAAAAGGTGATTTTGGCTCTTTTTAACTACATTAAATACAACCATCTCTATGATATCACAACGTCAGATGTCAACTTTCTTCTACAAATTTTCGTTGGTTGCTTGAAAGATAAGAGCCAAAGCAGAAATCATCATCTCCTCAGACATGATGATCTCAAAGATCTCTTTGAACTGATTCTGATGATTCTGATTCTGAGTTTTGCCAGCAGGATGACTCTTGTACAGTGCACAGTTGTTGTGGTTTGAGGCTTGGAATGGGGGCGTGACCTTCCAGCAACTGGGAGGACCCCGGGTGGGGGTGAAACCATTGTATTCCCTCCCCTTCCCACACACACTCTGATAAGAGGCAGGGAGTGGTTTTTTGTTTCACTCCTGCCTTGGAGCTCAGAGAGGAAAGTTCTCCTTTCACTCCGTGGGACTCTGGAACCATTTCTGAGGGTTTTGTATATTTTATCTTTTGTATTATTCCCCTGATCTTTATATATATTATTATCCTTACCCCCCTTTTTCGTTTCCTGTTCCTTGTTGAACAATATACTTCATTTTTTAAAAAAGTGTCTCTCTCTCTCTCTCGAGGGGGTGGGGGAGAGGCGAGTCCATAGTTCTGTTCCGTGTGGGTCCTGCCCTGAACCCCTTTTTACACGGAACCAGGACAACAGTCCTCGGGACCAACTCCAAGCTACCAAAGGAGTGCAGTACCTTGGGTTGCTTAAATCTCCCCTGCCTTCTAATATGTCCAGAAAAAGAACCAGGCAATTTTTGGAAGGGGAGTGAGTGGGCTGAAATTTTCAAGGGATTATCACTTAGCAAATCCATGTTCCTTACTAGCAAGTCTGTTTGATACAAAAATCTGGGATTAACTCAGTTCTCATGTTTAGTGTGGCAGTTCACCTCTGTTAAGAGTCAAACAGGGATAGCCTTAAAAGTCCATTGGATGAAAGAGTCTGTTATCCCATTTTTGGCAGCAGTGGTCAGAATCCCATCAAAACTTGAGCTCTCTACCAAGAATCCACACTGACAGCAGAAGTGTGTGTGGCAAAGAGTCTGTGAGGGGATAAGGAAAGGGAAGCTGGCAGAATTCACTGGGTTTAGGAAGAGATGAAAGCTTACAACATAAGCGAGGTGCAATCGAGAGAGAGTCACAGAGCTTTTACTAGCCACAGTGATTGCCAACAAGCAGCCCGGGGCCAGCTGCGGGCCGCTGTTATCCATCAGGGACACCTCCACCCTCAGCATTGTGGTCACTGTGGTGACACCGTCGGTGACAGAGATTTCCATGCTGTCCTCTGCTGCTGATGAACCATCATGAACATACTGCAGAGCGTTTCGAGTGACATCCTCGTACGTGAAGGTGTCACCTTCCCAAAAACAAAAGGCACAAGTCAGAAAGATACTGTTCAAAGCACCAATCCGAATGACCTAAGCCCCCAGTTTAGCAAAAGGTTTAATCATGTACTCGGCAGACATTTAATACCATCCTTACAAGGATGTGAGTGATGAAGACATTTATTAAGGAGCTAGTACATATGCAGGGCAGAGGGAAAGCTGTAGCTTTCACAGCTTCGTGGACAGAGCAACTCTCCATGATTCTCAGGGAGTGCACAGATCCTCCTTTCCTCCCAGATGCTTTTCAAGCTCCTACCTGTCACAGCTAGATAAGGCTTCCCTCTCCATGTCTTCTGCTTGCACTGGTCTCCTACAGATAATATTTGTTTATCTGATCACACACTGGGAACTGCTGCCACCAAAATCAACAGTAAAACTCCTCAGGAGCTTTTGTCTGCTGGATCACAGCAGGTTTACACAGACTTCAGTAGAACTGTTGACTATGGTACTTCACTAATTTACTCTGGATGTAAATTACCATGTAAAACAAAACATCCCTTTCGATTAGCTGCTGGTTATAGTTGTTACAACAGAGTGACTGCCGATGAGTCCACGCATGCCTGGTACAGCCATATCTACCAGAGGCACCTGTCTCCTCCTGGTCAACTAAGCCAGCTGACCCCTCTCCTGCTGACCCCCTCTGAGAAGAAGACGACTTCTGCTGAACTGACCTGCTCTCATACGCTCCTGCACGCCTGCGCTGTACTTGAGCACAATGCCATGATGGGGAGGTTCCACCAGCTCGAAGAAAAGACCCTCGGGAGCTGTGTCCGTGTCGCTCACGGCTAACTGGATCCCTGTGCCAGGGAAAGAGAACACAGCTTCAGCATCCCCAGACACCTCACTGGGAATATCCCTCAGGCTTTGGGATGTGCTCTTGTGAATGGAGTCAAAAAACTGTAGTGCAGTGAGTACATGAAAAGTAAACTAATTTGGGAGCTGCCTTAGCCCAAGAGCTTGCTGGTTTCATGGAAACAATTAGTCTCCCGGTGAGGCTCAGATCAGAGGCTGTATCAGAAAAACTTATTGCCGGTATGGCTCACAAATCATAGCTATGCAAGCCCTCACTTTATGAGAGAGATGTGCATGTGTTCATACACACAAACCCCAGAAAATTGCACCCTACTCACCAATGGTGGCTTTGCCCCCCTGGCTGACCTCCAGGAATGGAGCTGCGATCTGGAAGACTGGAGGCTGCTGCTCTGCAGAGAGCAAATGAATGACAAACACCATCTCCGGGGTTGTGTGCTCTCCACCAGACACTAGACAGAGAAAAAAACCACACCCGAGTGTAGGGATGTGTTTTCAGAGACTCACCTGGGAAATTCACTCTTCTGTACCAAATCCCCATCCCACATCACTGACTTCTCTCCCGCATTTGTCTATGGACGTACGCAGTTCACACCTGCCAAGGATATTGATCTTTGTACCTAACTGAACCCCTGGCAAGACAAAAGTAACTCCTAGAAGTCTGTGTGTATGCACGTGTACATAATATCTGCCATACTTTTTTAGGACTTTTTAGGATATCGGGTAATGACAGGACTAGGGGGAATGGGGCAAAGCTGGAAGTGGGTAGATTCAGACTGAATGTGAGGAAGAAGTTCTTCACCATGAGAGTGGTGAGACCCTGGAATGGGTTGCCCAGGAAGGTGGTTGAGGCCCCATCCCTGGGGCTCTTTAAGGCCAGGCTGGATGATGCTCTGGGCAGCCTGATCTAGTGGGAGGTGTCCCTGCTCATGGCAGAGTGGTTGGAACTGGGTGATGCTTGTGGTCCCTTCCAGCCCTGACAGATTCTGATCTGTTTTAGCAGAAGACTTAGTAGTGTTGGCTTAATGGTTGGACTTGATGATCTTAAAGGTCTCTTCCAACCTAAAGGATTCTAGGATTCTATGATTCTATATATCTATGAGGTGAATTCCTATGTCAGGACATGGACTTGCTCCTTGCTGAGGGATCACTTTGCATACCTGTGCTAGAAAGCACATGGAAAGGGAAAAAGATGTGGTAAAGAAGCAGGCAGCTTATCAATAACAATCTAATTGTGCAAGCGTTTCAAAAAAACCCCAACCCAAACAGCCTAAAACCCTGGTGTCCTTGTTCACAGTGGGGAAAGCCAGGAATGAGTCAGGCTTTTAGGACAGGTTCCACACAACTACTGGAAAAAGCTGTCTCTGCTGAGCTGCAGCTCAGCTTCTATAGAACATTGTTGGGACACAGATGAATTAATATTCCCCAGGCATGTGCATTTCCAGAAATTCCTACTAAGCAACAGTAGGTGTGCCTGCAGGAGAAGAAGGGCTGAGGAGTAATAGGCAGTGTGAAGGGCACAAGGATAAAAACTGCTTTGGCCAGGAAAGAGCAAATTGGTCACATACCTGTGAATCGGAAGTTCACTGACTCTGGGAGACCTGATGGGACAAACACAAGGTCAGAGTAATTGTGATCAGGACAGGAAAGCATATGATGTGCATTTGAACAGCTTTTGGAGAAAGCAAGTGCTGGCCTTCAGCCAGACTGGAATTTTTCCTCCCCAAGGAAAGCACTCCTTCCTTGCCTTCACTTCAGGTGGCAACACACCACTCCCTCCTCCAAACTGTGAAACTCCTTGATGTCAGCGGAGGGCATGGTGATGCACAGAACTGCATTGACCATGAACTTCATCACACAATCCTGTGTATCAACCAGTCAAACAGGCTTGAAGTTGGTCCTATTTTTGCCACTCCCTGCTCCAGATAGTTACTCCTCTTAATGGTAGAAGTCTTTGAATATCATGGCTAAATTGATTCAATTCATCCATTTTAGTCTCAGTCTCCAGGACTGAACCCCCAGCACAGCAAAGGTATCAAGCACAGGAGGGGCAGCAGCTCCTAACCACACAGCAGCAGCTGAGCACTTTGCCCAGTGCAGCATCCAGTACTAGCACTGGCAACACTAAATGCTGCAGTGAGCACTGAGATATTCCCCATAACTCACTCAATGTTGCCACACCAAACCACAGGGGAAAATATTGTTGAGGTCGCAAGAAACGGGTCAACTCCTGGTACACTCCTGCACCTACTTCCTTTGTATTTTTCAAGCCTCACGTCCTCATGAGTAAGGACATAACCATGAAGTCATTCCAAGACTATAGGAAGAGCAGGAGTCCAGCTGCCTCTACCACTCTGACACAGCATTACAAAGACCATCTTGTTCCTTACCTGCAAAGGAGAAGTCAACGATCTCTCTCAAGTGAGGAGCTGCGGTCGGTGGACGATAAGCAATCTTACCATGGTTTATATCTGCCTGGGTGAAATACCTGACTGGAGAGAGAGGCCTGTCTCTATGCTCCACGATACCTACAGAAGCAGAGAGCTCAGTATGAACAGCAGGAACCCAGATTATTTTTAAAACAAGATACCAAAGGCCACAGCTTCTTTTTTGCTCCCTGGATACTTCTTTTTACACCTTCAGTGGCTCCTGAATGAGTCAGGTGGCTGTGACTGCATCAAGGATGGGTTCTTGGGATATTAGAAATTAAAGAGATTCCTCACTTAGTCACTTCTTTAAATGCCTCTCACTAGACGTGTAAAACTGAAAGCCATGGGCTACAACACTCAATATATTCCAGACAACAGTAAGAAAACCGTCTGAGCTCTGCAGCTTACTCCTAAATAAGCCAAAAAAAAAGGGTTAGATGTTTGAAAGCTACTGAAGGAAGCTGGACATACTAACAGATGCCTCCCCAGAGTGACACGCTGAGTGAAAAATAAGATGTTCCCAAAAAGCATTCAGCAGCAAGCTGCCATGTTCTGCATAGGTACACTTGCCTTGGCCAGGAAGGAGAGGGACAGTCACGTTGAACAGGATTTTCTCACTGGGAATCTCCGGGTCTACAAAGGAGAGGTGATGGGGCTCAATCACTGTCACACGGTCCTCCAGCACCTCAATAAACACATTAGACCATGAGCATCAAGGCCAGAGTCATGGGAAAATTCACCCACAAATCAACTGAAAGAGAATTTTCTTTGCTGTATTTAAATATAGTTTGCATTCAGCTAGAGCCAAGCTCAGGCTCCTTCTGCCAACATGGGGGAACGGGTAACTTGATTAAAGAAACAGTCTACATGTTATGTCCAGTTTAACCACCAAAAAGTCACCAAACTTTCTCTGACCTTTCTCAGTAGGACTCTCAAAGACAAGGCTGGAGGTCTGGGAAGACTTAAGATTTTGTGCTTGCATTTCAGCCGAGAAGCCAGTCTAATTCTGAAGGAGTTTGAAGACGGATGAACAGAACTCAATCACATTGATGCAAGGGAAGTGCAATTTTATGATGAAAAGATTTAAGGTTATGGTTACTTCATAGTTGCCTCCAAGGCCTATTTGTCTCTCCCAAAGGTAGGACTTGCAGGTTGTGAGGCACCCCTCAGTAAAATGTATTTTATGGCGCTATTGAATTTTGTGGTGTGTAATTAGCTATAAAATCCAGCACTGCATGGCTCAGCCAGACGTCTCTCCCATCAATTTTGTCAATAATGGCAACAACAGAAAGTCAAGAGCAGGAAGATACATTGCTGGCTATTGCTCCAAGTAGCAGTATGAGCATGTTTTATTATTGCCCGTGAAAGGTCAACACTATTTTAAACCTTGACAAAGCTGTTGTGTCAGGGACTTTTCACTAATCCCTTTCTCTCCACTTCTTTTGGCTTTTCCTGGTCCCATGCCTGGCAGGCTGTGCTGGCTGAGAAATCCTTTGCCTGCCCCTTAGAATGTTCCTCCCGGGGACCCATTGTCCCTGGGAAGTCTGCCACATCTGTTCTCCTGCACTGCACAGGCCTCTCAGTGTGCTTTTATCTGTCAGGGAGCATCCCAAGGGCACAGGATTTCTGTTTGACGATGCTGAGTGTACTGCTGGCACCTCACTCACTCTACATAAATCATGAGAAGCCAGTAACACCAAAGATGACTGCACGCTACACTCAGGTTTGTAGACCCAGCTCTCCCTGCAGGCAACTCCTCCCTGAAGAGTTAGCCTCAGCTCTGTTCAAGTTTCTTACAAGTTCTCATCTCTGCTTTCTCATGACAGCCTGCCCTGCCTTGCTCAGCTCAGGCCTGCTACTCCATGATCCTGGGTCCCATCTGAAAGCCCCACAAAGCTATGAAGCCAAGGTGGTGTCTAGATACAACTCTCTGCTCTAGGGCCCTGGCTCTCTGTGTGTCCCAATGGGTGATGCGGGCACAAAGCCTTGAAGCTCCCCTCTGGTTCATGCACTTGGGATCCCTCCCTATAGAATCAAAGAAGAGGAGACAGCAGAAGTAGAAATGAAAGCTGGACTTCACCCACATAAGCAACGGAGACACATGGAGAAGGCATGCATCAGAGTCAGAGAGCTCACAAAACCAACTTCAAACTTTGAGGTCATCCTTTCAGTTAACACAGTCATGGAAATAACTACATTAGAGAGACTACTCTTATCAAAATGGCCATTCCCAGAGCAGATGCTGCAAGAAAAGGTAATTCAGTTCCACAGACGGAGATTGAATGGGCTTATCGGAATGTTTTCCACATATATATAGTCTGTGTTCTTGATGTCAGAATGATGGATGAAAATTTTCTAATGTGGGTGGGCTCCAGCTCTGATAAAGTTTATAGTGGCACTACTGGCAAGATCTATTCATTACATCTCTCTAGCCCACAGTTTTTCACTCTTGCCATTCCTAATGGCTTTGCAGGAAAGGGCAAGAATTCCATAAAAGATGTTAAGCGTATTTTTCCTTCTCTCTCTCCCTCTCCTTTCCAGTCCATACATTCATCACTTTTAATACTGAGTTTTTCAACTTTTTATGGGTGTTTTCTCCCCCCTCCATCATTTACTCTTCTAACCTGTCTTCTTTCCCTCATACCTACTCCAGCTATCTATCTGGTGCACACACCCTTGCTTCATAGATTTAGTTCCATCTTTGAATCAAGCGCAGGACTGAAGTGCAGGAACCAGCCCTCGGCGGTTACTGCTCTATGCGAGGCTCTGGTCGCTGTGTGCTGCTGCCAGGAGAGCAGGAACACAGAAACCACCAGTCAGCAGTGCCAGTTCACACTTACAGCCATGTGCAAAGAGGATCCGAGGGAAAGCTGAGGTGCTCTGGGTGTCTGTGGGAGAACAGCAACGTTGAACACGTGGCTTTCCAAGCTGGTTTGTGGCCCAGCAGAGCTGGACACCTGCAAAGGAAAGATCACACAAATGGATACCTGGCAGAGAACACCCACTGCATTTCTAGACCGGTTTCAAGCTCTCCTTCTCCTGTCCTCTCCTCCTGTTCTGGGAAGGCAAAGATACTAACCCAAAGCATACATGAATAGTAGTTGATGGGGAAAAAAGGCCTTTAAATAGTAACAGATTTCTGAGAAACCAGAAGGATACCTGTCTGTTAACTCCCTACCCACTTTTTATTCCTGCTTCCTCCAGTCACTGCCATAGTTCTGCTGAATTTTACTCCAACTGTCTGTATAGCGTAGTGGAACTTTTCATTGCAGGAACAGAAAAAATAATGGGTTTTTAAATCTTCCTCCCACCCTCAAAATGACCATCACTTGTGCTGACAAGGTGAAAATAACCAGTCTTTTAATAATGGCACTGCCTTGGCAGTGACTCCCTGTGATCCCGACATCTTCCAAGAAAGGATGTGCTCGTGTTTCACAGAGACCTATAAAAATTTTCAGTATGCCACTAAACCACCAAAGTCAAGTCAACGCTACCTAACTCATAAGAGCAAACCTGTAGCAATGAGTTATAAAGCTGCTTAATTTTAGCAGCACAAGCTTAATTTCAAGAAAGCATGTAAAACTGCATGCTCTGATGAAATGAATGAATTTATTTTAGGCATTTGCTGGACCTGTTCTGAGTTGCTGTCATTGTAATTGACAAAATAATGATGAAAACAACATGTTGCCCTTTCTGAGATGTCACCATCCATGGTTCAAGGCTCAGACAGATGTGTCATGGTCTCCTGATGCGACCCGAGCAGTTGTGGGTTCCTTGTGCAGTAGGACTCTCCGTACAATTATTGCTACTGCTCCAAGATACCAAACCCAAACAGTTAACTCATGCAAAATGCTTACTCTGGAAGAGGAAAGTAGCAATTAAGCTAAAGATTAGCTTGTTCAACACTGATGCTCACAAATTCCTCATTATCACTTATGTTAATTACTTTAGAAATTACCTTAATTGCCTCGCCGGTGCTACAGTAATAACTTCTGCCTTGTAAAACCAGATGTAACAAACACTGCGTGCAAGTGCTTATGTAGGCTTAGCATTATGGGGGAGGCTGTTAAACCTTCCAAGCAAACAGCAAGGACCTGTCTGAGGAATTTTATGGCTGTTAAACCTGTGGGGAGGTGGGATTTATTTTAGTATTACATCTGCTGGCGAGTATTTGTACCTTTTGGTCTGTTTGCAAGAAGTACTCTATAGCAAAAATTAAATTATTAGCTTAGGGACTGCAGAAAGTAGGTGTTTGGGGCTTGCAAAACAAACAATTAAAATAAAAAAAGCACTCAGAACACTTTGCACTTGGAGTAAATATTACAGGTTTTATGAGATGGAGATGTATTTCCATGCAATATTCAAGAGGTCAAACCTGTCTGAACTGCAAGTGAGGCATCAAACCAGTGAGGACATGATGAGCAGTACCTGGAATTGGAAGGAGTCACTCTCTACTTCAGATCCAGAGTGCCTGTACCACACAATGCCTTCGTTGATGTCCTGCTGGGTAAAAGAGGTTGTAGGTGAGGCTGCTCTTCCATCAGGCAAAAGCTGCCACGAGTCTGCTGGGCTATCTGCTGGCATTGGAACCAGAAGCACCACTTCACCTGGGCAAAGCAAGAAGAGCCAGGGCTCAACTTGTGAGAAAACAAGGGAGAACAGATGCCTTTTCACCAGCTAATGAGCATCCAAGACAGATGTCCACCCAGTCTTAGTTTTTTCCATCTAGTGTGACCAACAGAAATAGCAGCAGAGCTCTTAAAAAATGCTAATGGACCTTGTAGCATCCCACTGCCAGAGGGCAATTTTATCTCCTGTTTTGGCAAAGGGCAGATCAAGTAACTCATGTAAGTACACAGAAGAAATATACGGTTAAGCAAAGAACAGGATCTGCAACTTTAAACTCCCCAAATGTGATTCTGCCCACTGACCAGCCTATTTCAACCTTGAAATGTGCCCATTTGGGATAAACTGAGCAGAAAAACTGGCACAAAGGACATGCCTTGCTTTCTGCAGCTCCTGTGAAGTAACAAGGAGAGACAATCGGGGTTAAAAAGCACTGCATCAGACTATCCATCTTCCTCTCAAGGGTACAACTTAAGTATCAGAATACAGTATACTAATTTTTTCAGAGTCAGCTCTTTTGGGGACTTGTTATGCCAGAAAGTATATTCAACTGACTCCTCTGAACAGAAATCTTCAACTGGAAAAGAGCTCTTGAAAAGATCTTCAAAAGATCTAGTAAAAGACCTCTGTCCTTTAGGACACAGGCTCTATAGAAAGTCCATATGCCCCTGTTTGTAGTTCTTACTCCAAAGAGTTAGTAGCTTTTTTGATCTCCAACATCCAGCTTATTTCCGATTTTTGTATTAGATTCCCCGCTGGACTGTAACGTCACTGGCTTCACTGCAGATGTGACAGAGAAAAGCAGGATGGGGACACGTCCCACTGGTTTCCTCACCCACGCCTGCAAGGGTTGGATTTTGATGTCACTACTAACATTCAACAGACTTCAGTAAAAGTACTTAAAGAGTTACCCACCAAGAGAAGAGTTCCTTGATGTGAAGGTTTTTCCTAACCACACACAAATGAAATTAAAAGCTGACAAAAAGCTACAGTATTGAAATAAACGGCATATTTTTCTATTTTACAATGTAATTTACTTGGTTTGGAGTTAACATATAATCTGTGAAAAAATTATGTTTCCCCTACCTTTACTATTCTTGATTATATATAATTTAGCTGCTCTTTAAATAACTTGTCAGTTGTATATTGTGCTTTTCCACTACCCTTTGAAAGTATCCCTCGTGGCTACTAATTCAGAGGCCACATATATTGTAGATGGCTTCAAGTCTCCTTCCAGCATTCATCATTCTGTTCTGCAAAATATCCACCAGAAGCTCTCCCAGTTCATTTCCCAAACCCACCCTCCAACAGCTGGAGTCATAAAAAAAATATAATTCAGCAAGCTGAAATAACATACTTACATTTTATCAAACTCTATGCTAATATTCCCTTATCAGTGCCCTAATTATGTTCCTGATCTTATGCTTCTGCTCATGAGAGTTCACCACCTTAATCTTCTGTATGATTTCTAAATCACATATCCAGAGAGTTAGGGTCTGTGAGCTGTTTTGCCCAAAGTCAGAAAAGAAACTATTACACAGAGCTGCTTCAAGCAAAATGCATGCCTTCTTATGAATGAATATTTAACATGACCAGAAGGAAATACTCTGTGATGTCTACTTACATGTCTCATGAGAAAGATTTTGAAGTAGAAAAGCACCTGTTGATAGGTTACACACATCATCATACAACTTGTGCACACTTGAGCATTTAGTTGAAATATATGGAGACTCCACAGCAGTGATTTCTAGGGCTGTCTAGAGGATTCAGGCCCTACGGTCTCATTTATTTTAAGAACTGTGGACACTTACACCAGTCTTCATCAGCTTGAGAAATTTCATCCTCTAAGAATGTATGTTGTGTGGAGCAGCTTAGGCTGTAACAATACCTACTCATAAAGAAGTATTTTTTTTTCCACACATTTATACTATAGAAGCATAGTAGCTAATTCTAAAGTGGTTTTCTTCCCTATCTAAAAATCAAATTATACATTTTCTACAGGTATGAATATTTCCTCCAGCAGTCAAATACTATGACTGGCAGATAAGCCCTCCTTGATTCAGGACCCATTTTCTACATTTGTCTATCTTATTTTTCTCTTCCCTTTCTGCAAAATAGTATTTCAGATGAAATTCTGAAGCACATTGATTTCGACTGCTTAATCCTCACCTGTAGCTACAAACTTGTTTGTGTTATTGTAATTAATTAAGAAAGAGAGAATTATAGTGATACTAATACAGGATTATAAATTTTAGTTAGGGTTAGGCAGCAGGAGACAAGCTCCTCAGGGAAAAAAATCTTGTTTTCATGTAAATGCTTATTAAAAATGAGAAGGCAGTCCTTCATCTGCCAAAAACTAAAGGGGGAATACAAATTAATTACTTCTCTTCTAAATTGCAAAAATAACCATCTATGTTTCCATCAGATACTGGCAGCTATTGGGGAAACCAGGAAAAGGGAAAAAATCTGCACTGATGTTGCTAAAGGGATCTTCTACTTTTATCCGGCTCAGCAAATTAAAAACAATTATATCATTTCATACAAGTACAAAATACACTATTTAAAGACGTGGTTCTAGTGAAGAAAATGGTAATGCTGAGAAGCAAAATATTATTTTTTTTTTTCTGTCCATATTTCCCTTTCCTCCACAAATGGCATCTTCTCTTTTCCATCCTGTTTCTCTCAGTTTGTATCTCAGCCACAAGTCCCAGTACCTCTGCACTCCTCCTTGGCCTGGGTGCAGAAAGGTATTTTCTAAGCTGCAGTCCCATGCATGGGGTTGCTTGTGAAAGCTGTTACTCTGAGAGATGAGACCAGAGCCTCCCAAAAGGAATTTGGAGACAAGAATTATACACAGATGAAAACATCACCAAGTCCTCTCTGAGTCAATAAGCCATCCCGTTAGTAGAAATTAAATCAAATGCCATGGAATTTAGGGAATTCTCCAGTTCTCCATGGTAAACTTCTGCTCAGCAGTTTCTCGAGGTAGATATTACTTTAAGCTGCTATTAAACCAGACATTCACTTTAGAATATTATCTTTTGGCAGTGAGTAAGACTCTGCTCTCACAAGGCTGTAAATCCACTAGAATTTAACTACCACTAGAGAAACACAGTTGCAGAAATTCAGATTATTTGGCAGGACAATAGTGCTTCATTACTTTGCATAGAAAAAGATGAGGTCAGCAGCACTTCCTCAGCATAGTATTATAGTGAAATACTCCCTCAAATGCTATTTGTTGTGGACAAAATACCATGGAAGAACACCCTTTTCCCCAGAAGTAACCAGAACCTTACACTTTTATTTAGCAGATGGACACCTTGGGGCACACGGGGTGAAAAGCAAGGCCCTATAATGCTAGGTTTTGACCACAAAACTCCAAAGATATTTACCATGCCTTGGTTGGTCCTTGATGATGGTGTAGGTTATCTCAGAGTCCCGGGCACCAGGTAGCTTGGCGTGCAGAATTGTCTTGGAGATCTGTAGCATGCCTCCCTGGGGCACCCAGACAAGGGAATTTGTCACCAGCTGAGGCCTTCTGTCATTCTGTATGCGGGGGGACAGCAGGAAAAGGTTTAACTCAACGTCAGCAATGCTGCACTGATGCAAACAGATTTTCAAGTGAAAAGGGTCAAGCAGAGTATTTTGGAATTTCTTCTGCTTCAAGAAATGGTTGTGCAACTTTCATCTATATCACTTGGACCCAGTTCTTGCTCTGTAGAACTGACTTTGTTCTCCAATGTTTCTAAGCTCCTGTTGCTGACCTTAACCTTCCTTGACCTCTTTCTCCCTGTTACCACCATCCTCATTGTCTCCCTTTTTTTGCTAAGTTAGAAGATACTTCTAGAAAGACTTTTAGACCAAGCATCTTCTCTCTGTGTGGGGACTCACACCCATGGTCATCTCTTAACCACTTCTGTAAAACTTAGATCTGCCTGAGTCTTTTGCTACTTGGTGAGTTTTCTAACCTTCAAATTAGTCTCTTTTTGGCTCCGAGTTACTTTGTCAGTTCATGTTCTGTTGGGCAGGCCACCAAAATCCCCGTGACCTTTTCTGTGCCAGGGTTCATTCTTATACACCCAGCTGCTGTAAATGTGATTTCTCTTCTTGATTTCTGCAGACTCACCTTGAAACTGGCTGTGGGGAACTACATAATCAGTCAAAACCCTGACTGCTCCACGTAAGTGATCATCTTCCTCCTCATTTACTACGCTACATAATCATATGTCATCCCAAAAATGATAAATGACTCATTACCATGTTGTTCTGAATCTGCAACAGAGAGAGCTCAGAAGATGTTTGTGAAAGAGAATCATATTAAAGGATGCTTTCCCAGCTCCATTTTGACACACCTGCTGCACAACTTTCACCCATTTGATTGGTACTATGCTTATTTTGCACACTGTTAATTTTTAAATGTTGCATGGTCTTAGAGTGTGTCAGGTCGAGTCTCCCAGCACAGTGGTTGCTTAATGTTTTTTAGAGAACAGTGAAGAAGAAAACCAGACCCTGTGCCAGCCAGGAGAATCTTGCCAATATATATGATAACTTTCCTCTGACGTTATCAACTTGATCACATCATGACATGGAGGCCTAGGAAAGCATAACCCTGCAACAGGAGACAAACTATAAAGGCCAGAAAGGTCCCTGGGTTTATTGTGCAAGGAGAGGAAAGAGAGACTAGCCACACTTCAAGCAATGACTGGAAAAATGCACTGTTTGGAAAGAAAATATTTCTAAGTGAATGTTAATTAAACACAAGGTCACGGGTTTGCCATAAATGTGGAACCCTCTGGCTTTTTGATAGCTACAAGATTGAGTGTCCTTCACTGGCCACATTAAACCAGTCCCATGTTTTCCAATACCATTTCCACCTGGCTTTGATGCTGCAGTCGTGCCTGTTAATAACAACACATCCATGTAACAGCTCTTTCTGCTTGGTAATCTCTTTTTTGTCTGGTCTGAGTGCTCTCCCTGTGTTCAGCTTGAATCCTATTAGAAGTTTAAATTTTTTTCTACTGGTACCTGAGTGCACAATTAGCAAACTGTGTGAATGAATTCACAGCACAGGAGAAATGTTTTCAGAGAGCCCAGGGAAGCCAAGAGGCTCCCTGGTCCGTGCTTCAGTTACCTGCTCCCAGGCAGGGCAAGACACAAATATCTTGGAGACCTCCTTTAGCTGGTCCTCCTCTAGAGAACCTCCTCTAAAGGTCCAACAAACCTCTAAAATTAACATCTTTTGCTTGTTTTCTGTACTCCCTCTAACCTCTCAGAAACAAAAGGCTTCCATGTCCCATCAGCAACAGGCAGATCACATGTGGGGAGGTCTGACCTCCTCTGAATTACAGTACATAGCCTACAATCCTATTTTCTACGGCATTGGCTCCTTATTCCCCACTGGAGCACCACTGGTGGTCCTCTGCCAAAAATGAAGCACCAGCAGTTCTCAAAAGGCTACAATGAGGTCTCTGGAGACTTCCCTTCTCCAGGCTGAACAACCCCAACACTCAGCCTGGCCTCACAACAGAGGGGTTCCAGCCCTTGCAGCAGTTCTGTGGCGTCCTCCTGCCCCTCTCCAGCACGTCCATGTCCTTGTGCTGCAGACTCGAGAGCTGGACCCAGCACTGCACTGAGAGGGGACGTATCTCACCAGAGCAAATAAGAATCCTAGAAATGTCCTTTCACAACAGAACTCACTATATAAAACCATCCATCAGCAGACTGTAACAAGCTCTGTGTACTGAGAGAAGTGGTTAAAACCCCCTCACCTTGATCTCCCACACGTCCAGCCAGGGTCCTATCACGCTCTTTAGCAATCTTTGGATGTAAACCAAACGAAAAAAAGAAAAACAACCCAAAACCAAACAAGTGTCTTTGCACGTGTGTCTCAACAGCACGTTTTCAGAAACAAACCCTGCATGCATTTCAGCTCCCAAGGCTACTCCACAAAGGTGACAATTAGGATGATGCAGGAGCTGGGGATCTGCCAGCTCTGCCTGCGCACTAAAAGCTGCTCCGCTCTCACCCCTGTCACCACCTTCCTTCTTCTCTGTAGCCAAGCACTGCACAGAGAGACTTGGGAAGATAATGAGACAAGGGAGCACAAAATCAGCTAATTAAAGGAACTATATTCGGCAATTCACTGTAACTGGCATCTACAAGAACCTGATTAATCAATAGCAAAAAAAAAAAAAAAGGTTTGTGAACAAAGCAGTGGTGCCCAAGCATTTCTGCAGCCCTACTGGTCTTCTACAGGCTCCTCAGGGCCACAGTAAAGAAACCCCAGGCAGGGCTGCTCTTATTTCAGCAGTCTAATAACTCAGCACCAGCTTTGAAAGCAACTCCCTTTTTCATTCCCCGGCTGATGTGTGAGTCACGTTGCTAATTATCATTAATTGCTACCACAGCTTTAGGAGCACCTGCAGGGTCCAAAGGGGATCAGGCCCTCCTTGTACTAACTATGCAGATCACACACATAGCTCTTGGAAACCTTCCTTCAAATTTTCACACCCAAGCTCCTGTGAAAGACATTGAACACAGCAGAGAAGAGGACAAAAGAGGGGCAGCATCATCTCCTCCTAACTCCTTGTCACGGACTGCAAGCACTCAAAGATTGTGCAATTCTCAGATCCACACATAAAGAGACTGCAAACAGTGAACTTCTTCTCTGACAGCTCTCTTTTCCATTGCCCTTTCATATTAACTAAGGGATAAGGACATTTTCAGGTTTTCTTCCTCCTTTTTTATTACACCAGCACAATACCAGAACTGAAGTGCTTGCAAGCACTTCAGCAACTTGATTTTTTTCTAGGATCTACCACACATACTGGGCATATTTTATGCCTTGTTTGACTGGGCTTTGTCTCATAAACAAATGGAAAAGCACCACTTTTGCTAACTTTAATGTTGTAACCTCTATAAAATTTAATGCAAAGTGCTGCTTCATGTCCAAATACAGAAGTAACAACTGTTATTTAATTATGAACTGCAATAAAAACAAGAAATAAAAATTAAAACACTTCTGAATAATTTCTGGATTTTGGTAGCTGTGCTCTGTCCCTAGGGAAGTTATTAAATAGAAAGATGCACCAAGTGAAGGATTTCAGGGGAGCAACGCTGAGTGAACAGCAGGGATCGTGACCTTGGGAGAATCCATCACTCCCCAAATACCAGTGGTACACGTTATTACCCAAGTTGATTAGTTCATATGTGGTCCTTTCACATCTCCCATCACACTCCCATCACTCCAGTGACTGGTTTGCCTACCTCACCAGCCCTCCCCCCCACCCCCCCCATCCCCTCATTCTCTAACTCATCACAAAACCCTCACCTACAACTCTGGAAAACATTTTTATCAAATAACCATGGACTTTGAATTGTCAAAGCTGCACAACTTCAGATGAACCATTCCTGTGGCAATCAAAAACTTCATGTAACCTCCAAAACCCCATTAATCCACTACTTTCTCCTGCCTCTGACCACAGCCTGTCACTACTGCAGGATTAGTGACACCTCAGGGACACAGCCATATCTCTCCAGACTTCTAATCTACCTGCAAGGGTTTATGTCACAGCACGTACCTTGGGAGCGATCTTAATGTGGAAGAGGATGTTCTGGAAGTGGTATCCATCGTTCACTTGGAGAAGAACTGCATCATCTCGGGTGTCAGAGCCATCGTGAGCGTAACGCAGCAGCCCACCAGCAAGGTCATCCAGGTGGAACATATGGACTCCAGAAGCTGAGTCTCCAGGAGGTTTGATCAGCCGCCCGTGACGCGGCGGCTCTAAAACCATCAGCAAAACATCCTGAGGGTTGTCACTGTCTCTCACACCAAGCAACATTTCTGTTATGGTTCCAATCTCTCCTCTGTGGACAAGGAGGGCCTCATTTCTGAACACATATGGGGCCTGAAACGCAAAAGCAGCTCTTTGGTGTTTGCTGAATCATAGCAATTTGATCATGATCAAAGTCTGGAATGAGAAATGTGGGGTTAGGGAAATCAGCTCACTTCATCCCTGGAAACCTCCTCTTTCTAAGCAGCAAAGAATCACTCTCTGTACTTTTCCCCTGACCCCACTGGGCAGATCTAAGAATATCTAGCAATTTAGACTGATGTAGTTACATTAAAAGAAGATTCTCATGCCATGATAAGCTTAGGAAAGGAAAAAAAATTAAGACGCTCACAGTGAGCAGTTTAGTTCTCAGCTAGAGCCTGTATTCCGTTTGCTGTCTGCACAGACAAGAGACAAGGGGACATAGCTTTGCCCTATTACCCATCCATGGAAATTAAAATGGAAACTCGGAGTCCAATAATTTTGAAAAGATTATATGCATGTTCACTGGCCCAACTGGAATGCAGGCATCTGAGACGCTGAAGATTTATGTCTGAGAAGAATCAGTTTGGGTTGGGTTGGGGATGGAGACGCACCATGTTCTCCTAGTGCGTAACCTAGAGCTTGGACATCTTTGGTGTCTTTCAGAATGCTGGTGCTGGAGAATAAGACCCTGTGCAAGATGCCCATATTATATGTCTAAAAGGAGTTTCAGAAAGTGAAAAAAAAAAAAAAAAGAAAAGAAAAGAAAAAAAAGAAAAAAAAAAAAAAAAGGAAGAATGCCAGGAGAGGGAGAGCAACCTACACAGGATACTAATAGCAGTGAGTCAAACTGAGAGGCAGAAGCTTCAAGTAATGCTTCAAAGTAGAAATGACTCAATTAATCAACCAAATGATGTGCTTTTGCTTGTCTCAGACTGATCAAGTCCATCTCAAAGACAGCAAAACTGGGTGTCCTCAGCATCATTCATTATTTATTTTCAAACACTCCACACAGCCTTATTCACCCTAGAATGAAGATCAGCTTGAGTTCACATTTCTGCTGGTTTAAATTAGTTCTCTAGTTCTTTGTCATCAAGAAAGTTTAAAGCCTGAAGGCTTTATTGATCCCAATAAACAGCACTTGCCTTTAGTAATACCTTGCCAAGCAGGAGTGAGGTGATCCTGCAGAGACAAAGTCAAAGCCCTGGGAACACTCATCCGAGAGCTTACTGCTGCCATCTCACCTGTGTACAACTTACCAGGGTTATTAAGGATCAGCAGGCAAAATTCCTATTATTAAACCCCACTTACGTATTCCAGGGCAGTGACTGCAGCTCTTACTTAGGTGAATATCCAACTGAGCTAAACAAGAGATTAGCCTGAGCAAAGATTTCAGCACCAGCCAGAATCAATATACACATGACAGGATCAAAATCCGTAGTTTGTCTCACACTAAAGGACAAACTAGAACACTTCTAATTTCCAGAAGTTATGGAATGACCAACATGGAATCCAAAGATGCAAAACAACAAAGTGAAATTAAAACCTCCTGTAATTCCTAACTCTGAACTACCACCTCTCTAGGATCCCAGTTTGGGGAAAAACCCAAGCAGTGCAAAGTCTCGAAATGGTCAGAGAACCACAGAAATTATGCATCTTGGGAGGAGCTGTTTCCTATAAGGAACACTAAATACATTAAACTGGAGACTCCCCACAGGCCCCCAGCATGGTGTGCAGTGAGCAAGTTGGGAGCTCAGCACGTTTTTGAGCTCGTGAGTAGCAGACTCTCACTTGCACTTTTTTTTTATAAAGTTTCTTTATACTGCTATAATATGCCACGTAGCCTCAAGAAATTCAGTTTAAGCAAAGCTCTCTCATTGAGCTTTCAACTGGACAGCCTGACTATGAAAAAAAGCTCTGCGCAAGCTGCAAAGCCTCCTTTGGAAACCTCATAGTGATTTAATTGGTACCTATCCTGGAACAGAGCATTGAAGTAAATGCTCTTGACTGTCTAAAGCATCCCTGCCATAGGGATCAATCATTGTTCAACTGCCCTGCAGTAAGAAACTGAACTAGACCATCTGTGGATCCAAAGAATCATTTCAACAGCAGGGACTCTTCAGCTCTCACTGATCCCTGCTCTACGACTGCAGAGGTACAGCTCCCTGCACACGCAGAGCTACAGGGGCCAGCTTCTTCAGTCACTTACGCCAGCTCCAGTTCTTCCTCAGGACGCTTGGCTGCCTCTCAGCTAAGCGAGAGTTGTGTCTAACTTGCCTGACCTGAACTCCACCTCAGGTTCTGCCCAGCTACTTTGTTCTTGCTGCAAGAAACCAGGGTTCCAAATGGTACAAAACCTGTGGCTGTGTCCAAGCTTTGTTACATTACCTGTGTTGAAAACGCTTGAATGTTGATCACCTCAAGATGGGAGAAGAACTGTTGATCACTGACCTTCAAGGAAAACTGTCCTTTCCTAAACAGGTCCCCACCAAGCCAAAATATAGGAGAATATAAATTAATGAACTGCTCTTGCACAACTCAATAATGACAAAAATATTACATATTCAGTAAAAATGACTAGTTTAGTGACAGAAGGTTTAGCTCAAGCTTTTTCAAGTATGCTTTTATAGGATTTTTTTTCTAAAGATTCACAACAGTCACACCATGTAGTAAAAAACCTTTAACTATGTAATAATACACCCTCATTTCCCCTTAACTAATGTTGCCCACATAGGATGGAGTCTCCAAGATAAAGTACTGACTCTAAATGTCACCTATTCGCTGCTAAAGAATAATGTCACTTGTCTGGCTTTGGAACAGAAGCTCCCACTTGTCAGTATTTTTGCATCCTATTTACTTTTCAGTAATGCTACCCAATAACCTTGAACATTAAACAGCAAGATGAGATCCTGACATTTCACTGTCTCTGCTAGGCAGACAAAACACTAAAGCACGATGCAGAAACACACGCCTCAAGCCTAGTGAACACGAGCTAAACCTTGCCATCAGAAAGACACCCTGAAAGTCTTACTGAAAACAATGGATCAAAGAAAACCCTGATATATACAGGCAGAAATCTACAAGAATTCCATTGCTATCAGCCTAGCCCCAAGGCTTTATGGTGATGTAAATCAAGTGTGAAATTTGGCAGGACGACTGGCTTATTGCCTGGCAGCAGGAAAAATCTGCTTCCTTGCAACTTGCTTGCAGCATGAGCATTGCCAGCTACTAATCACCTCTAATTATCCCAGGACACTAACAGAGCGCACCTTGCAGGCAAAGAAGTAATGGCTGAATGCAGATTATGCTGCAGAGCATAATGGTGACATTATTTGAGCACCTTCCCAACACTGTGAAGAAACTGTTGTAAGAACCAGACTAATATGCCAGTTTTAAACCCGCAGTGGAGTATCCTAAAGATGAGACCTGCAGCCCCAAATCACAACAGGTTTGGGAGCTGGATCACACTGGTGTCTTACACCATAAACAGAGACGGAAATACCTGTTCTTGAGACAAGTTGGGGGTTTTTTTAAGATAAGGGCTCTGAAAAAGGTTTCAGCTCAGTCACCTGGGTTTCTCCTTGCTGTGCTCAAAGCGGACTCTCTTCTCCTTCACATCCTCGCAGCTGAAGCGGTCGCCTCTGCCCAGCTGCAGCTCTTTCCCATTTGCCACCACCACCAGCCTGCCGTTGGAGGGAGTGTTGTCCATATGGAACAAGAGCTGTCCCGTGGCACCATCCGGACCACACACACCCAGCCAGGAGAGGTCTAGAGGCTTTGCCCCGCCAATCCCTACTGTGAGGGTACTGCCCACGTGGAAGCTCAAGGGAGGCTTGCTGGCTAAAAAGAAAGAAGGGAAAGATATTACTCAATGAATTAAAGCCAGGGTCTGTGTTAGCCTCACTGTCACCTTTTGGATAACAGACCAGGCCCTTGTAATGCCCTGTTCATTACTGACCTAGGTGGACAAATCTCAAGAAGAACTGCAATCCAACTAAAGCCCCACTAAGATTTTGAGAAGCTTGAGCAGATGGCTTACCACCATGTACATTGGCCTGCCCTGCAGAAATCTTCATTTAGGACAAAGAAAATGTAAGTACTACTGTTGATTCAGTACTTGATTTCCCCTAAAATATTTTTTTTCATTGAAGATAAATTTTACATTGATTTAGTTTTCATGATTTCATTGTCCACTGATGATTTAATTTACATTGATTTCACTTATATGATTTCATTTTACATTGATGTTAAATGACGCTGTGATGGAAAAGATGTCCCTCCATACTCAACTCAGTGACTACACTGAGAAAATAATGTACATTCACAATTTATGAAACAAAAAAGGAGAAAAACAGCTGCCAACTTTCAACAGTCAACACAAAATGGCACAAACTCGATTCCAAAAACTACTTCTCCTGGCTTTAACATCTGCTGGAAACCTGCCAGCTCAGTTGTTTTATCATGAGAGACACTCACCTTCTTCACACTCTCTGGTCCATGTGTTGCCATACAAACCCTGGCCACAGGCAGAAACGCAAACCTTATTCTTCAGAAATGTCGTGCTGTCACAGAGGTGGCACACGCTGCCACTGTCACACTCCAAGCATCCAGGAGGGCAAGCTGAATGGGATGGAAATCACAACCACTTTGAGATTCTGCAGAAACAACGCAACCACTTGTGTGCAGAGCTGTCCCCGGGGGTCAGAACAAAAATACTGCTGCTATTGATCTCTTACTTACCTGACAAAAAGGATCAAAAAGAAATGGCAAAAAGATAAATGAGTTGTTAAGAAGCTCCTTCCTCATTTTGACCACTGTTTCCCATTGACTACAGAGAACCTGAGATCATCTTCCAAATGGAAGAGACACGTTTTTAACTGTTATACCCATTTGCAAAAAATACTCCAAATACACATTCAAGTCCTACAGAGCTTGTCAACCCACAAAGACAACTGAAACGTTTCTAAAAATGTGGATATAATACCTGGGTTATTTATATAGTGTGTGTACACATACACGCACTCCAGCAGCCTTCTACATCAAACCTCATTCCTCCTTAACTAGGCACATATAAATGCAGATCCAGCCTGTTACCTAATTCTCCAATTGACTGCATTGCCTCAGCAGCAAGTTTAACACACCATCCAATTGCTTCCCCTCCACCTCAGCCTCGCAGAGAAAAGGCAGGGTACAGCACACAGACCACAACCCTGGTCCCCCTTCCACCACAGCACGCTCACACAGCTTACCTGTGCATTTTTGCTGGCTGTGGTCTGCATAATAACGTTTCCCACATTTGAGAACACAACGAGCATTGGAAAGGAGAAACGGGGCTTCACAAAGGCTGCACTCATCCGCGTGCTGACACCGAAGGCAGTGCTCATCACACCCTGCAAGTCAGATGCAAAGAGTTCAGCTCAACACTGCTTTCAGCTGCTTCCTGCACCACACTGCAACAGCCTGCAGGAACTGCAGCTCTGTTGCAGCCAGAGATCTGAAGGTGATCTTGTACCTCCTCAGCACAAGACGCGCGCGCAGATTTGAGACAAGCAGGGAAACGTGTTGGCAGCGGCGATTAGAAGCAACATTCAAGAAGAACTCACTCTGGCATGTGTCTGCTTCCTTGTAGAAAGCTGCAGGGCACTGCTCCACACAAGCTCCTTCATGGAGAACGTAGCCCTCCATGCACTGCAGGCAATCGGTCCTCTGGGGACCTTTACAAGCATTACAGCTCCAGTCACACTCTGGAAGAAAAAAAAGTCAATGTAGGGCAGCCCTTTCTGAGGTGCCTACCCTAACCAAGTGCTACGGGAATACAAGCTCTAGGAGCTTAGAGCACAATAAAAACTGTTAGAGATACTAAAAGAAACCAAGAAAACATAATTCATACTGAGGGACTTACTGCAACTCAAGATGTGGGTTGTTTGTTTTTTTTTCCCCTCTTGGACTTAACATGTTCCAACTATGTCAGATTTGAGCAGGCTTGGCTCTTGTTCAGCGTTCAGACCTGCTGACACTGGCCCAGTTGTGTTGTCCATAAAGCCTAACTTTACCCTCTAAGTAGCAATGCTCCTTTTTCTGCCAACAACGAGTTTGTTGCTCACTAGCAATTACTCTCCCCCCTTCATCAACCACATGCTTTCAAATGACACTGACTAAAAGAAAACAAATCATTGTCCCTCACATTCCAATTGTCCTTCTGGGAAGTCAACTGGCCAGCAACACACTGGATCCAGATGGGATCAATGTGTCTTCACAAGTCCTTGTAGTATCACCCCTCCAGTCTTCAGCAGAGTCCTGACCGCACGCACATGCCCAAGGACTCAGCCTGACAAGACTTTGTTTTCTGGTGGCACTTAGAGGGTCTGTATGAGCTACTACTGACAGACACACTTGGCTGATGAGAAAGATGAAGGGGCACGGGCAAGAGTTGAGGAAAGGACTCACTGAGATGAGCTTAACTACTCCACTCCATGCAGTATGTCCAAGACAAAGCCAGGACAACAGTCCTGCCTTATTCCAACACCCTAAACACCAGACAGTGTCACTTCTCTGAAGAACCACAACATTAAGGGGATTGATGCTACTCAGTTGAGCTGGGTTCAGGTATGAGAGCCCCAGCTAGAAATGAATGCTGAACAACAACTAATTTGTATTATATCCTGGTCTTAGCAGTGTTGGCTGCAATAAAACCACACTATCCTCAATTTTCATTATGGAACACTCTCTTTGGGAGTTCTGGAAATCTTTCAAGTCATGTGTCTTTTAAATCACTCCAAACTGTTGTGTCTGCAGTCACCCAGTGATGCAGTATTTAATAAGACAGAGAGAAGCAGGTAAGTACACAAGGCCCTATAAGCACTCTAAAAAAGATTTAGCCTGGTAAGTTCACTCGTTACTCAGCTGACCCGTGACTAAATGAATTGCTGGACTTGACCCTTGAAAAGTTTGCTGGCTCACTTACTAAATCATTTACAAGAGAAGGATTTGCCATAATCTTGTTTCACTGAAAGGCTGAAGTATGTGACAGAAGACTGTCGAAAAAGAGAAAAAAAAACCTGTAAAAGCCTCACAAGTGGTCTGGGGCTTAACTCCCCCCCTCAGACACACTGCACAGACCCCAGTACAATGTAAGAGATTCCTAGCCAAGGCACTTGCAATTTTGTTCCCCCTTTTTTCTTTCATCCGGCAGTCTATTTTTCACCTCTGCAAGTCTTGCTGGAAAAATCCAGATAGTACTGCTGAGCACAGCTCTCATACTGGCACTCTCCAAACAACAGGACCTTAGCTGGATCTCTGCAGGATGTACAGCCGGTGGCTGATTCACAGCTCAGGCACTGGCTGCTGCAAGCTGTGGAAAGACAAAGAAAGTAACTGTCAATACAAGTAAAAATGGTATTATCCTGTAGCCTCGCTCCTTCTCTTGTCCTCTTTGAGAGACACTTGTGGAGACTGGGGTTTGCTTCTTATGCTCCTTTTCCTTGCCTCCAAAATGTAAAAAGCCTCCTTTCCTTTGGAATAGGCTCTAATGTCTCCTCACACTGCTTCTTACTATCCTCTGGAGAGGTCAAGGTAGAACCTTGAATTCAAATCTTCAAATAAAAGCTTTCCCTATCTCATTTTTTCTTATTTCCCTGAAGTATTTCACATGATTCCAGACTTAACTTGTAAACACACAAATTTGGAGATCATAGTAAGGAGCTGCAATCCAGTTAGCAAACCTTGGCTGGATTCAAGGCCCATTTAATTTCATTTAATATTTCCACACAGTGTGACATTTTGGAGCTGTGGGGAGCAAATAAAGATGCCAGGTAAAAAATAATTCAGGGATTTACTGAATCTAAGATCAAAGTCCAAAGGTTCAGATTATTTCAACTCACCTCTTTGATGTCCAGGGTCTAAACTTCTCAGGAGGCTGTACTAACAACTAAGTGTACTCAGTGTTGATGTCAGAGCTCTTAGCTAATTCATGGAAGAAGATTCAACAGCAATATGCTACAAAAGACAAAATAAAACCATTTCCTAGCCCTTTGCCTATGCACTGAAAAGCTCGCCCTAACTCTGGTGAGATGAAACTTTACAAAAGTAATATGCAAAAAATTCAGGGAGGTTCATACATCTGCTTTATATAAACAACTGCACCTGCCCTGTAGCAAGTACAATGAAGTTTTATGCAAAATGGACTGCCCAGTTCCCTGCCAGGCACCCCTGAGCATTGCTAAATCCATACAGAGGCAGAATCTTTGTCCAAGCTCAATTCTGTACTTATGGTAAATCAGAACAAAGCCCTGAAAACACTGCATCCTATGTTTAAAATAAAGCATGTGGCGTAGCTGGCTATTTTTTCCTGGAAAAAGCAAACAAAAATTCTCTTAGGATCTAGCACAACTGCAGTTCAGGTGCTAAAAACTGGCACATTTCCTGTGGTAACACGTTGGTGAAATGCTAATTGTGGAATGCTAATTTAGCAACAGGCTAGTTGTGGAAATGCACTTCAGTCTGCTTTTAATTCAAGACAGCTTTATAACCTCAAAACACTAACGTAATTGTGAAAATACCCATGTTGCTCTCACTAAAGCAAGAACCCATTGTCCTTCAAAATAGTTACTTGCACTAGCTCTTCTAAAAAACATCACAGAAAGTCTGTATTTTATTGAGGGACAGATGATATCTAACAAAACATTTACTTAAAAAATCTAGCAGCTGTTTATGGGTGCTCTGGTGCAGTTTGATTTCACTGAATTTAAGAATAATACATGGAAAAAATTACTATTTCTAAATGCTGCCAAAAGACAACTAACAGAAGTATGGGAAAACATTCCACATGGGATCTAAACCTGTATAAATCAGGTTATCCATGGAGGTGTGCCATAACAGTAAGCAAAAACTGTATCTGAAAGCAATCCTGACTGCTTGTTTCATCAGCATGACTCCATATCTGCATTTTTAAACCCAAGAAGAACTCGTTAAGCTTTACACTGTTCCTTGGCCAGCACGTCATTGAGTTTAAAAATAACCCCAGGAGTCCACACAGGCACTCAGCATCTCTCTGAACTTCATTCCAAACCCGAGTTCCTCAAAAGTGCAATGAGACTAAAATAAATGTTGAGGAGAGACTGAATTTTCTCAGCCTAACAGCCAACCTCCGTTCAAACACTTTTCATTACCACTAAGTGGTACTTTTCCTGCAGCCTGGGACATATCTACATGGCTTATCAGCAGCACTTCACTTGAAAAGGCACAAGTGACACTCGGAATGACAAAAATCCGACGTGCCAACACGCTTTGCCTTGAGCCTCCCGCCACAGGGATTACAGGCATTTCTTAAAAAGCCATTTGCAATAAGGAGATTAAAGAAGTTGGATTTGCTTGCAAAAATCTATTTGCATTTGAGCTACTGAACCAAATTCAGGAAGGGTAGGGTCCTTAGGAACGTTCCACTTCTACCATGATGTCCTGAGGGAGGGAGTTCTCAAATTTTCATTAGAAAAGGACATTTTAATTAGGAAGGGAGGTAACCTGGTGTGGTTAGCAATAAGAGGATCCACACTGCTGGAGAGAACAGCGAGTATCTTGTAGAGCTGGTACAAAACTAGCCAGGACAGTAAGAATCCCATGATCCCTTTTTTTTATTAATCTTTCTTATTACTTTTCTTTTTTCATTATTATTGAATAGCCTTTTTTTCTGTCAACAGAAGAATGGTACAAAGTCTTCCACCTATTCCCCTGAACTTATGCAAGGTGTCTCCATTTCTGCTGATAAGAAGGAAATAATAGTTTCAGGAGAACCATATATTTCCACAAAAGGCAGGTAAAGCTGACAACCATATGAGCTTCCTCCTATAGGATCTCATCAGTGAAGAAATTTGGTCTAGATAGGATGACACTGATACCTATATTCAGTGCAGTGCAACAGAGTTATTTTTATCATAAATCAGGATAATTGACACCAGGGTAACACAGGACTTCACAAATCCGCGTGTGCAGGTCCACAGCAACCAAACCACTTAAGCACTCACTCATTTTCTCTATTACAGTGGGTCAATTCAAACAGGGTTTTTTAATATTTTTTATTTCTCTGGGCTATATACTTTTACATTTTGGAACATTATGCCCAATAATTATGTGAGGAATAACCCATCCGACGTCAGGGCCAGAGCGAACAGAGAATAATAAAGGCAAAGAGAAGCCCTGAGAGATTCACAAGGGAGAGCAGGAGCAGGATAAAACATTACCGGACTTAGCACCAGATCAATTTCATCAGGTTATTAGGAGGTAAAAATATCACAGCTCCAGTCAGTCGGGGCTGTGCCTGCCAAGCTGTACTTTGTTTTGACTGAGGTTTCACTCGTGAAAAAATGTGGCATAAATGCTATAGTCTTAATACAGCTTCTGTGGAAGGTACTGGAAGGTAGTGCAGTGGGAAGGGGGTTTCCCTTAGTAAAAAACGACTAAAAGTGGCCTGAACTTGTCAAGTTTTCACAAAGCCCAAAATCCACCAGTACTTTCAGCTACTTCTCTATGTACTGCCTGGACAACTTAACAAGGAAGCCTACACAAATCCTCCTGCAGATTTTTACTACAGGACCCAAAGCCTCTTGTCTTTGAAGTGGATGATGAAACTGCAACTGTGATCCAATTTAAAGCATGCTGCAGGCTCTGTTTCTAATCACCTCTGCCAACTCATATCAAATTTTTGGGCATGTGAAATCTTTCTTTTCCTGGCAATAGGAACAGTAAGTGAAGGAACAAGACAAAACATGTCAGTGAACAGGTTGTGTGGAAAGGAGAGAAGGCCTGGAGACAAACACTCACGTTTACAGGACTGCCTGTCATCCTTGTAGTATCCTGGGGAACAGGCTGGCACACACATGCTGGTGTGGGAGAGAACCTGGCTGGTGTTGCAGGATGAGCAGGAAAAGGGACCCTCGCCAGTGCAGGTCTTACATGAGGGGTGACACCCTGCAGGGACAGCAAGAACAAGGGTTGTTGTTGAAGAAAAAGTAGATCTTGGAGTAAGTTGCGTGAGTTTCAGCAGCAGCACTCTCAGGGACCGAGCATGGTGATCCTGAGGAGCAAAAGTTTCTACTAAATCTACACCCTTAGTGGTGCACAGCGCTTGGGAGCGGAAACACAGCCAGCCCTGCTTGTGACAGCAGGATTAAATAGGTTTATTTGTGCTCTGTGTGCTCTTCTCTTTCTCTTTTTACCCATTTCTCTCCTCCTCAACCTTCCCTTCACCTTAAGAACAACCCTACATGATCTGGCCCAGATCTCTTCTACCAGCTTACTAAGGATAGGACAAGATGGGATTAACTGGTGCAAAGGGAGGTTTAGAATGGATATTAGGAATAATTTCTTCACGGAATCCTGGCAGCGTGGTGAGACATTGGACCAGGCTGCACAGGGAGGTGGTGGAGTCACCATCCTTGGAGAGGGGTTCAGAAAACTTGTGGATGTGGCACTTGGGGACATGGTTTAACAGTCATGGTAGTGTTGGGTGATGGCTGGACTTGATCTTAGAGGTCTTTTAAAACCTTAATGATTCTATGATTCTGAAACCCACAGATGACAAAAATGTAAAAAAAGAAAAAGGGTAAGCATGTACCAGTATCTCCCTTTCATGCTTCCTCTCAAATAGTTGCAGCTCAGCTCCTCCCGAGCTGAAGGAACCACCAAGTGCTTTTCTGACAGCTTCACACCTCCCAAGTTTTACACCCATCCCTTCA
>NW_008631867.1:58194-85495 GCF_000691845.1 Merops nubicus
GCTACCTACTGCAAAAAGCACTGCTGAGAGAGAACAGTCAACCTCTGTGCCCCCTTTCTCCTTTTCACTCATGGCTCTGCAGGCGTCCAGCAGATTTCTCTGCACCTAAGGTCTCCTGTATTTTGACATTTGATTTGCCTTTTCCACACTGCTGAACACATTTTCACAGGCTGACTGATCATTTCTTCAAGATTATGGCAAGGATGCCATCATTCTGTACACAAGGTTAGAACTGGGTACCCCGTATGCACTGTTACATCTGCTCATACCAAATTCCACCTCTTGCTTTACTACCCAGATGCTCAGTCTTAGAAGATCCTCCTGCAATCCTACATAGCCAGCAACACCACTCCCCACCTCGATGAAGGAAGTACATTGCTTGTTATTTCCTCATATTTTCCAAGAGAGATTTTTACGCCATCCCTCTTGTTTTCTTTCCCTGTTTCCTCTCCATCCCTTTGTCTCCTATTTCTTGTGCTCCTGAGTCTGATTAACGAGATTTAAATACCACAGTGGATGAGGCCAATGTGTCTTATTAATTTCTCCAAAGGGGGTATATATTCACAAAATTATCAGTCTGTTTTATTTCTTTATGGGCCTTTACCTAAAGATTGACACCATCATTACACCTGTCAGGGCAAATTAATCATGAGTGAAAGTGGGCAAAGGAATCTGAGAGAGGCGACCGCATTACGCTGTGCTGGAGATCTTCAATGCTAGCACAAAATGTAACGTGAGCTATGACACAGTCTGAATAATACAAAACTTCTTTTAAATGAAACCTTTAGACCAAAGGAAAGAGATGTTATCCCTAGGCTTAAATTTCCAGGAAGGCAAAGTATCTCTCTCAGGAATCTTTCCAATTAAATGATATGGAGAATATTTCGTACATCTCTTGATATTTCATTTGTCAAAAAAAGGTAAACTCACATGAAACATGAATGTCAGTTGTTAGACGGGATTAGGAAAAGCCACTTTCTGCAAAAGAAGCATCTACATCTTAATGCTGATTTCTTGTCTTGATTTCTTTCTTTTAAACTGCAATACTCTTTGCTCCATGCAAGATGCATTGGGCTTTACCATGTCTCTGCTGGCCATGTAACAAGAAAAGCAACCCACTTCCTTCTGAGAGTTCAAGAGATATAAAGCAGCTCAGACAACGATCAGAATATGAAAACACATCAACAGCAAAAACTGGAAGAGATGCAGGGCTAGGTGAAGGCACAGAAGGGTAGAGAATAAAATGTGCTTTTGGTGCAGCTTCACCCATGCAGCTGGAACACTGCATATACCCTGCCAGCCTAAAATGCTGAACAGGACTGGCTTTTTGCTTCAGATTACTGTAGCAAGACAAGTCTTGATGAGAGACCTCAGCCAGGGTGATGTTCCATCATGGGTTGCAAGCTTCCTGAGAAACTGCTGCCAGCTAGAGTGGTGCTTTCTGTAAGCAGAAGCTGCACGGCCCTTCAAAGCACGTATCCAAGGGAAGACTTTCAAGCATTAGCATCCCAGAATAGCTAACCACACAAATGGAGGACTTGGTGATGGGCCCATGAAAAGCCTCTGAAGTTATCCTTTCCTGTGTTTAAGAAGACAGCCTCTTCCTGGAAATGATGTCAGGGTAGCTACCCTACACAGACCAGAGTATACCATCATCCTGTTCTCTGTGCCACCACCACCTTTGAGAGATGGGGGTTTACCAGCAAGAAAAACTCACCTCCATCTCCTCCTCACAAGCACACTGCTGTCTGATACTCATTACAGGAGTTAATTGTATGGGAGCAAGGAGAGAGTGTTGCTAGTCTGCTCACAGAGACACTAACCAGGAAGGACAATTCTAGCTCCCAGTGCCAGCTGGACAAAGCTTCTCTGCTAAACACGAGCCATCTCATGGAACATCTCACAAGGACCCAGCTACCTGAGACATCTGCAGTGGCTACTCACTTTTGCAGGCTCCGTTCTCCGCGTAGTACCCCGCCGGGCAGTCAGGGAGGCAGCGATCCCCCAGGAGCAGGTGACGGGCGTTCTGGCACCTCAGGCAGATGCTGCCGGTGTCCCGCAGGTTGGCCACACACTGACGGCACAAAGGGTGGCAGTCTAAAGGGAGAAGGGGATACTGTGACCACAGGTGGACAAACCAGGACTGCTAAGGGGAAACACGTCCCTGAGAACTCAAGGAAGGCACTAAGGACGTAGCTTTCAAGCTGACTGGTGCACAAGGGCTGGGATCAGGTGCTGAACTCTGCACTTCCACGCATCTGCAGGAGAGATGACTAAAAATTACCACATTCCAGGACCATTCCTTTCCTCCTGCCCTCATCCTCGTCTTGTGCTCTTCCTGAGCATCACAGCATTTTCACTTTTCCTCAGCAGCCACTTTCCACATCTCTCTTGCCCCATTCAAGTTTCCTTTTTCCCATCCTTAAGTAACCTAAGGCTTTGTACAAAGCCAGTTCAAAATACTTTGCTTTCCCCAAACCCTTCTCTGATTTTAGATGCTTCTACCTACAGGTTTAACAAGCTCTGTCGGCAGCCGTAGACATTCACCTCCCTCTGCTCCCACTGCTGAAAAATGAAGAACACAACCTGTGCAGCTGTATGACCTTCTCCCATAGTTCTCACTGTTCAGGTTTTCCCACGCAAACGAGACATCCATACCCTGAAGAGGCCACTGCAGACCTCAAAGCCAAGCCAAGAGCAGCACTTAGAGTTGGATGAGAGTACCTCAAAACCTTTTCCTTTTCTCATTTTTCCCCAGCAGCACACAAGCTTGCGTCTCCTGACCTCTTCCTGAACTTAGGTGCCTCAAAAGGTTTTACAACAAGCCTTTTGTACGAACAACAGGGCAGTGTAAGGCAACCCGGAAGCCAAATTAATCCTCATTATGGTAATTCAGAAAATTATAAAGGAAATGACAACTGTCTTGAAAGAAATGTAATAATGAGGCTTGATTTGAGTACCTGGCCTCATGTCAGATTCCTGCGGAAGGTTCAACTTTCTGCCTCTTGTGACAGCATTACTACAGATTGTCAAGCAATCTAATTTTACAAGCTGAAGACAGGCTCACATTGGAGTCCAGGGGAATTCTGCACCCATACCTGCAAGAATGGAACAGTGACTGGAGTCCAACCCGAGGATGACTTCTCCTATACATTACACAGAGGTGACTCTTACCAAACACTGGTGGAAAAGCACAGATGCAGCTCAGAAACAGATGCAGTTCTGACTGTGTACAACTCAAGGACCTTAAAGCAGGTCCCTTCTTCACGGCCTGACTTTACAGGGTACATGATCTATCTAGTTTCTGCCCCACGCTCTCAACCAGAGGTGAAGTAAAGGTGTGCGAGACGAAACATTATGCTTAAGATAGTGAGCCCACAGGTTCTCAGTCCAGCACTGTCAGGACAGTGCTAAGAAAAGCAAAGCAGCACATGAGGTCGTGCTCCCAAAATCTGTGACAAACCTCAAAACCTCCTTAGAGGAGTTGCAGCTTAAAGGGGTTATCATACTGCAGCTTCTGACTGAGCAGGAGAAGAACTCAAGACCCAAGACTTAAATAATCCCATAAATCTTCATAGCCAAAGATGCCAAACCTGTGCCGACACCAGAGTGGGAAGACCTCCCATCTCTCTCATCTATCGCACCGAAGTCAGTAAGGATCAGAAGGAACTCATGGTAGAGAGCAAGGACTAACATATCATCCAGAAGGCCCTGAGCACTATATGTAATATGTATGCACAGGCCTGGAGATGGGATAAAGAGTTTTATGCGCTTATATTCCATAAAATTCACATAAATTCACTTAGTTTTTCATGCTTTCATGTTTACCTGGCAATATGTCTAACTCTCATTATTGTTAAAATAATAACCCCCAGTTTAATCTTTTGCTGGAGCCACTGGTCTCTGATAGAGAGCTTTAGCTAGATACAATAAGCAACCAAGCTCACTGTGTATGGTTAATAGTTTCCATAAAAACAGCACAAAAATGAGACAGAGAAAACTCAGGGCGTCCAAATAACCAGTATCTACTGTAAATAACTAGACTTGCCCAAACTAACATTTAAAAAGCTAAGTGTCGACAAAGCTAGGTGCTGCTGCAGTACAGTTCTCTCTTCACAGACTCTGTGTTTGCTCCTGTGTATTGAAAGAGTTCTTTTGCTCAGCTCTGTTTAAATATAAATCAGGCCCACCCCTCCCTTGTTCCTTTGCAAGCCTGGAGATCAAAGAGCACACACCACCAAGTGAAAAACCAGAACTGACGCTCATGGTGAATTTGAGGGACACTGGGGAAGCAGTGAGAAAGAAAAGGAAGAACCGAAGCACTGTCTTTTGGAAAAGATTATTTAAATCTTTCAGAGCAGGCTCCCTTTGAAGCGAGGACAAACAGGAGCGGGGTGTTTTCTTTATGCCTTTCAATAATACCAAGCAGAGTTTTGGTTTCCTGCTCCCTGTCAATCCTCACTCCAGATCAGCTAGTAGGTGAGTTACTGCCTGTGGAGTAGTAACTCCTACTGCTTGGAGGCTTCACATCCCATATTTGTTGCAGGTCAGCGCAGCACAGTTACTTAACTCCCTCAGGCTTCTTCCAGTATCCAAACTGGATTTTTCATGGCAGCGTATCACCACCTTGCTCACAGTCCCAACGCCTCCCTGCTCGTCTTTTTGAGACTACTGACTGGCTTCCCACTGTCCAAACAAATCTTCCTGCTGCTCTTTCTGCTGGCTCTGATTTCCTCCTTGTCAATTCACCTTTATGCAAACAAAAAAAAGAACTCCTACACCTCACTTATCATTGATCTTCCTATAAAGCAACTTTCATTGTAAGGTATCATATAATTACTTACAGAGATTTCCATTTCCAGGGTTACTTTACTTCCACACTGTCTTTAGCTTTCTCTTAGCAACCAAAACCGATTTCCTACACGGAAAGTATCTATTATTATATTGTTCCCTTGCCTGGCAAGACAAGGAAGGCTGTTTGAGGAGACAAAATCACCTCTAAAGTGCTTGTGAATGCTCCTAAAGGAAACCAAAGGCATTTCTGTCTCTTAAGTCCACAACTGCTAAGCAATCAACCACTTGTAGTGTTTAAATACACCTCACCTCTTAAGGGCTCTTAAGAAAAAATTTCCTGCTGCAAGTTTCTAAACTGTAAGGTGAGGTATGATGTTAACCACAGAGCACTACTTTAAATCAGTACTTAAAACATCGTGCAGTTTCTAAGCATGTCAGCAAGCAAATGTTCTCTAGCACCTAAAAGTAAATCCAGAAAGACAATCAGTATGGTTGCTTCAGAATGAATGCCTAGCACTGACCAGGATCTTTGGTTGGATTTGGTTGTTGGAAGGGGTTTTTAGCATCTGCTTTCAAAGACCCAAAAGGGAATTTGTCACACAAACAAGTGAGGTGAACGCCTGCTGAAGGTCAAACTGTGTTTTTCCAGGGATCTGCCTGTATCTTCTGAAAAAGGGTGGGAGCTTCTCTAGGCAGCATTAAGGTGGGAAATCCGGCTGGAGGGACAAAACTGAAGTAGGGAAATAGTCTTCCATTTTCTTCCTCTGGCAGCTCAGCTGTTAATTTTTGTAGGAGGTTGCACGCCAGTGACTAAGGAGAGCTAAGCCCCCATTTCCCTCTTACTCTGCTCAGTGAAACTCCAGCTCCTTGTGATGATATCAGTGTGTAGCTAAGAGTATGGCAACAGCTCATTAATTTTAGAAGAAGATGAGTGCATTTCTTGTTGTCAGTGTCCCTTCTGGAATTTCAAGAGCCAGGCAGAAAGTCTTGTTACAGGCATCCTCCTGAGTGAGCTCTTCTGGTTTATCTTTGAACATTTTTGCAACTGCACACAGCCTAAGAAATCATCCTTTTATGCCTCTGCTGAGCACCCAGGAAAGCTCGGTCTGTGAACTCCTTGCTTTGGCCACTGCACAGTTCCTCTGCATTTTTCCAATTGCCCTTCCACTGAGTCAGGAAAAGATCAAAGAGGAAGCCTCAAGATCAACAAGGAAGCCTCAAAACCAAAGAGGAAGCCTCAAGACCAAGGAGGAAGCCTCAAGACTGGCATGTGACTCACTCATATCAGAAAAGTAAGGGCAGGATTTTATGAGCAGGGCAACAGTTTTAGTGATGGTGCTATTTTTTAACTTGGGGACTGCAATGTTTCCTGCAACTGAAACTGTCTTGGGTAAGAGGGAGAGGGAGATCAAAGAGTGTTTTCAATCTGGGAAAACAAAAAACTACCATGGAAGCCCTGAGACTGGACAGGGGACTAATAAAACCACACTGTGCATGCACTTTAACTCTAAACAAAATTAATCACCTGAGAACTCTCAAAGAAGATTAGTGTAAGTTCAGTGTGCCCAAATCAGAGCTTAGAAATTCATTGATCTTTAGAAACTTGAGGCCATTTTGTCTTTCTTCTGCTAACATTTTGAATGCTTATTTGATAAACCCCTGAAAACAAGACCTTGTTCCCTATTAACAAGGCAAACGTTCCAATCCTCATTCAGGTAACATGTACAATAACAACACTAATTCACAGGCAATGTTTTCAAGTGACAGTTGGTTTTCTCCCTCTTGTATGAAAGATTTGCCCCTGCAGGTCCATAAAATATGACAGGTGGCTATAATGCAGAGCAGTCCCCGTAAGGCATACCACAGTTCTGCCTGGAGGGTCGGGAGCTGGAGACAAATGGGAAGATAACTGTCCAAAAATATTGCTTTGGGAAGCAAAGGAAAAAGCTTTGTTAGATTCTGATGCAAATCATATATTATGCAAGTGTCAGGGGGTTTAATGTTCTCTTTTATGGGACAGCTGCTCTTTAACTGGTAATTAATAACTTGCAAGGGCAAATTTAGCACTTCAGTCAGTGCTGAAGGAGAAGAATGACTGAGATTTAACAAGCTGGTTGTGGAGCTTTTTATCGCTAGCTGAACTGGCACCACATCCTTGGCTTAAACATCAGTCATAAATTTGCCACAAACATACAAACACACTTCAGATTGTAGATCTGAGACCAAAGCACTACTTTTTTTTTTTTTTAAAGGCAACAAATAACTACGTTCCTCTGCAAGGATTTTCAAAAATTCAGTTAGAAAAAAAAACATCAATGCATCTATGTGCAAGGCCACCTGAGCAGTAAGGGTTCTCATGTCATAAGGAGTATCCGTAGTGGCCCCTGGAAGGCAGGACTGACACAAGTGAGTCACACAGCAAGACTAAGGTCAGAGCTGGGAGGAGGAATGGTGTCTCCTTACGCTCTTACTATGTTGCACCTAGAAAGCCTTCTCTCCATTTTGGGGGCACAGGTCCAACCCTCAATATTGAACACTCGGTCACGGCAGGAAAAGCGAGCCAAGCCTTGAAAATACATTTCTACTTCTAGATGACAAGTCTCCAAACAGTGAGCTGTGTTCATGACCTATGGTGCTTCAAAATAAAGCTTGTTTGTTTGGAAGGAAAGGATGCATCACCAGACTGCAACTGCTTTGGAGCCCAGAAAGCCAGGCAAGGTCCTTTGCAGATGATTTGTCATTGTCAGTGTAGTGAGTCCAGAGGTCAAACTATTGCCTGAGTGTCTCCATTCCTTTCCAATTTCTGCTCCTCGTTATTGCCAGGCACTGTGATGTTTACCTAATCACCTGGGATTTGGGGAGCACAACTCCTTGCCAAACTGACGGGTAACAGCAGTCTAAAAGGGAAAATGAAAGGACAGAGAGCCCTCCTCAGAAAGAATCTTGCTTTGTGAGGAATAGTGCCAAGTTCTTCCAAGGAAATTTAAAGCTGGAAGACCACACTTCCACAGGCCTTTTGCATAGGAAGCATAATGCAAAGTAAAGAGAAAATAAGGTGAAAGAAATAAAGTGTATACCACTGTGATGTGACAGGACATTAGTAAGTATTTTACAGGGAAGAGACAGCTCTTTACACTGAAATGCTGAATTATTTCCATATTGTAATGACTCAACTGTATGAAAAGTCTTCATTCCCCAACCTGATTTCTTGTCTACCTATGGAGCTGTACAATACTTGTAGGATATTTTCCTACTCCTCAGCAGATACTTTGTTCCCCCCCTCTCTTTGTCTCTGCAGACAAAACAGTAACTGTTGTTTAAAATGAAGAAAAAAATACGGTTCATAAAATGAATCTGTGGAGAGCAAAGAAACGAGTCTTTCATAAAAAACCCCTAACACCACATATATGTAAATAAAAAGAAGTCTCTGTAGAGGGGAATAATCTATTTTCAAGTGAGAACAATAGCCTCTCAATGGATATATTTATTATGTCTAATGCATTTTCCCCTTCTCTTGGGATTCCTTATCTCATTTGGAACTGTTCAGCCTAGATAAAGCCTCACACACACACAGTTTGTTTTTTTTTGATAAAGCAAAAAATGGCTTGATAAAGCTCAGAAATTGCTGGAGCAGTTCCCAGGATATGTTCATACATGTGTGAGTGGTAGTTTTTTTTTTTTTGTACACAGATGAGTGCAGTCACTGGTTTCTGCTGGTAGGCTTAAGAGCAGGCACCAAGCACCCACAGTAGTGGCTCAAGGAGCTGGTGAATGCCCCAGAACGACCACTGCATGGCATGACCCATGCCATCTGCTCTTACTTACCCACGCAATAGCCCACCAAGTTAAGATATTGCTCTTCCTTGCAGCTAGTCCTGCACTTTCCACCAGCTCGAGTCGTGTGGGGGTGGCAGGTTAAGCACTCCAGATCAGAAGGGCCATGGCATGTCTTGCAGGATGGATGACAGGCTGAAGAAGAAAGTCAACACTTGTCATGCTCTTGGTGCTGTCCACTTTATGCTTCCCCACACACACACAAAGCCAGTCTCTAGAATAATCATTTATTCCTACAAAACACAGGCACAAAATGATCTGATAGCATCAGTGACTGAAGAGCTGTGGTTTGGAAGGTTCTTACATCCTCATTTTGAATAAACAAGATGAGAAATGAGTTGTCAATTTTAAAAAGCGATCTGTTCTCTGCATTAATCAAGGTATACATTTATACAAAATATAAAATATAGAGATTGGCTCTTATATTCCTCCCTCCAGCATGCGTGCATAAGAAATAGTGGGATGCACAGGGGAGATAAATTAAATACCTTGGGACTGTATGAACATCAGAGTGACATGAGTTTGATATTCATGAGTGAAAAATCCAGGAATGATTTCTGCACCAAGCCCTCCCAAAGTGAAACCTGTAAAACCTGAACGCCATGCCAGCTCATTCTGTCTGCTAAAACAGAACAGTCAACAAAAGCTCAACAAAAACAGAGAAAGTGGTTAAGGTTGCTCAAAAGTTTTTCACTCGAACTGCTTTTGCAACCTTCCACCTTTAAAGATTGATGCTGTATTTCCAGGCTTTCCATGCTACAGGTATCAGGGAGACAGAAACACTATGGCTAATGATCTGGAAAAAAAATCTTAACAGTTACTTTTAAAGCTCTTCTATGAATAAAAGCACACAACTTCAAAAATCTCCCACCACAGGACTCCCCCAGGCTACACAAAAGTGCTCGCTCTCTGCATGGAAGTTGGGCATTTTGCAGCTACCACAAGGGAAGGCTCCACTGTTTAGGACCTAGCATGTCATGTCCCACCACCTCCTTCAGTGTTCAAAAAGAGTCAGTTTTCTAGACCCACCTATATGAACTGAGCTTATTATTTACCTAGGCTTGAAACTGCACAAGGCAGCATTTGGCAGTTACCTCCACTCTAAGATGGCAGCACCCAACCTCAAAACTGACGAATCTTTACAACAGCCTGCCAAATAAACTATATTTATAGTTGTTCCTTAGGTGAATAAATTGAATAAATAGAGCAAGGGAGTTTAGAAGAGGTTTCTCTCTCTAAACCTGAGGCCTTCCAGGGAAGCGATCAGTAAATTTCTCCTACTGCCAGAAGAGATACATGGATACCTGACCCAATGAATCTATTATAAAACAATTTTCAGATGACCTTGAAGGGACTAATCAGGTTTTGAATGCCTGAGTTTCCTCACCTGTTTTACTCAGGACCTCACAATGAATGGCACACCCCAAAGGCCACCATTTTCTGCAAGTGGCAAGCAGGATTTAATCACTGCAGTCACTCAGAAGGTCAGTAGTCACAGTCATCTGCCTAGATGAGATCCAAGAAGCTGAAGGCCCCTTGCTGACCAGTGGGCAAGGCTGAGACACAAATAAGTAATGCTATCCCTAATACCAATCAGGCATACTCATAGGTGTGATGCTTTTTTTTTTTTCATCTGCAGAATTCCTTCCTTCTAAAACCAGCTCTATAGCCAGGATTAAGAATAAAGCTAATTCCTATGGACAACAGGCTTATCTAACCTAATAAAAGCAGACCATTTTTCAGTGTTGTCCAGTGTTTTGCCACAGCACACTGGCAGAGAACATCAACCAAGAAATGAAACATAAAATATCTGCAGGGAAACAGTCCAGAGGAGCAGAACTGATTATAATTTATGATTCAATGTGTATGCCTCTCTCCCATTAGGAGGAGATTCAGTTTCCTGAAATTGGACTATCCTATTCTCCCCTGAAAATACTTAAATTGCCTCATATAAATCTGACAGCATCTCTAATTACATTGAGAAGTCCATCACAAAACGTGCAGTCAATGAAAGTCAGCATTATAAGCTGCAGCTGTCTGCAGGATGCACTCACAGTAGCAGCGATCTTGGTGGCTGAACAGTCCCTCCGGGCACTCTGAGAGGCACCTGCCTTCAAGCAGGACATGGGAAGCCAGACAAGCTGTGCAGTCCTGGGAAGTGTTCCCCACACAGCCTGCACAGGAGGAGTGGCACTCTGCAGGCCAGAAGACAGAGAAAGCCAAATTATTTAGAGCTTATCTTGGTTTTTACTGCCCTAGAGTAGAGCCAGGTTGTTTTCACCCCAGTGATCAGAGGAAGGTATTTCCTTGACAGGATTTTTCCTGGCCGTTTGACTTTACAGTTAGTGAAGTGAATGCTCCTGACAAGGATGATTCAGCAAGAATAAAAACAGTGCAGTTAGAAAGTGAGACTTTACCTTTACTGGTACTGACCCTAAACCAAGCAATCTTAAACTACATAATCCATTTAAATAAATACATAGGCTCCTTAGTTAGAAACCTAGTATTTATTAGAGCAGTGACTTGAGGGCACAGGTTCTACTCTGTGAATCTGTGATGAACACACAGATTTCTTGCCCTCAAGGGAGACAAGGTAGACACAGTGCTGGAGAGAAGAATTGAAATGAAATCAAATTATTTATACAAGTACACTTAGCTGTCTGTCAGAAAGTCAAGGAGAGAAGTCAGGGATCCTCATGGCAAATGCAACGTCTCCAGGACTATCTTTGGCTCAAGTGACTCAAATTATATCAGAGAGAAATTTCTTACTGTTTCATCAGGGAAATCTCATGCATTAGAAAAATACAGAGATATTTCTGTGGTTTGAGGAGAAATTCACAAACACTCAGGTAAAACTTTCAAAAGCAGCATTTTAACCTACATAGGAATGTGTTTCTGGTCTGCACAGATAATGTAGGCATGGTACACATCTGTTACGGGTTTACCTTCTCCACAAGGTGCATCCACAAACTTTGCAGGAGCATTTTATGAGGGGAGCTCAAAGTCTGAAATCTTGAATCTTCACACCCTTCTGCAAGAACTCAGACTCCTATTCTAATGGCATGACTAACACGGCAGAGCTAATAGCATGAGGGGCTTGCCAGCATTCTTGCCCAGTGCTGTAATTCAGCACTGCTTGGGCCTGTTGGTACAGGTCTGTGCACTCATCTGAGGCAGATATATGGATTTCTTCTCTGGGGTTCCATACCATAACCTGGACTCAGCCAAGGAATGGACACTGCATGGATTGGAAGCTCTACACTAATGTCTTCGGGAACCAGTTGAAAGCAATGGCTATCCTGCAGTCTGTGTAGGTTACTGTCACAGACAGACTCATTCCATCCCCAAAAATGCCACTGTCTCTATGACCAGTCTTTCCACTCAGGAAATCACTGCCATTTCATGGTGTTTCAGGAGCAGTGATGGCACATGTGCTGCAGAAGAGTTATCAGAAGAGCTTCCTCAAAAGAAAAGACTGCTGTGGGATGTCTTGACCTTCTCCAAGGGCTAATAAAGAGACAGCTCAGTCTTCTCTGAAAAGGATTTAAGGATTGATCCTGCTTCAAAATAAGCCAGTGGTAAAACACATATTCTTAACTTCAATGAAAAGAAAGCTCAACTGTGCAGATTTGAACACAGGTATTTAAAAAAAAAAAAGTACCCAAGTTCTTTAGTCACAAATTATATTCAGAGTACATTCGAAAACTCCTAGTATATGCCAGTTTCAAAGTTACTGAGCTTAAACATTCATCACTGTCACAAGTCAAAGACAGCAGCTCAAAGCACATAAGAATCAAACATTGTACAAGATCACCCTGAGCACCTAAAACCCAGCACAGCCCTGAGCCGAAGGCTTTGAACAGCTCTTCCCACCCCCTACTCACGCTGGCAGACTCCTCTGCTATCCATGTAGAAGCTGGCTCGGCAGTGAGAGAGGCAAAGGCCACGCACAGCTCCTTCCACGGTCTGGAGAGGCTGCAGAACATCCTCCAGCCCCCTGCACCGCAGGCAGCCAGAGGCCCCCGGGCCCACGCAGGTGAGGCAGGATGGGTGGCAACCTGTGGACAGGTTGGGAGAGCAGTCAGAGCTGCAGCTCTGAGGATGGCTTTCTCAGAGAGAAGGACAAGGCCCGACAACCTGGGTGTCTGGTTGCAAACATGAGGGAGAAAGGGAAGACAACACTGGTTTGGGTCTTCTTGTTCATACCTCTTTCCAGTTTTGCATTGCTGTAGAATCACAGAATTGTTTTGGTTCGAAGAGACCTTTAAGATCAAGTCCAGCCATTAACCAAGTACTGCCAGGTTACCACTAAACCATGTCTCTCAGCACTACATCTACACAGCTTTCAAATCCCTCCAGGGACAGTGACTCCACCACTTCCCTTGGTTACCTTGTCCAGGTCTTCACAATGTCTTCTGTGAAGAAAGTTATCCTGATATCCAACCTAAACCTCCCCTGGCACAATTTGAGGACATTTCCTCTTGTCTTGTTGCTTGTTCCTTGAGAGAAGAGACCAAACTGAACCTAAATCACACATCCTGTCAGGGAGTTGTGAAGAATAAGAAGCTCTCCTCTGAGCCTCGTTTTCTTCAGGCTAAGCAAACCCAGATCCCTCAGCCACTCCTCATGTTGGGAAAAAATGCAGTACTGTGCCACAGGCAGTCTATTTTCCTTTAATTTCTGGAACTGCAATGGTCAACACAATCTCAATAGGAGAGACAGCAAGAAATGACAGTCTGAAGGGCTCATAGAAAGCATAAATTCATCTTTGGAATTCTCAGGTTTTCCATCACTTCAAAAATGACCTCAGTCTTAGCAAATCTACCAGGTGTGTGTATAATTTCATCCACCTCTTGACTCGTGTCATGACAAACTTGGTGGCAATGTTCATTTATTTTAACAGCATAGAGGAATATAAAGTTCCAAAGATGACTAAATCCTCAGGGTGTGAACACAGGAAGTATTTGTGAAAATTTGCTTTTTCTCAAAGTAGAAACCAATTGTCAGGCAAACACGGGTTTTACTCAGTGACTAGTTCAGCAAAGGATAAAGGACCAGCATCGCGGCTGGGTACTGCAAGCACAGCCCAATAAAAGCCAACGCTGGTTTCCAGCAGCTGAGGAGCTCACCCCCAGTACAGAGCTTACCCTTGCAGATGTTGTGATCCTGGTAAAAACCTTCTCCACAGCCCTGCAGGCACTGGCCCTGGTGCAACGCCAGTGGGAAGGAACAGGAGGTGCAGTGAATGGCCAGAGGTCCCTCACACGTGGAGCACGAATCATGACAAGCTGATAAGGAAACAGCACACAGAACTGAAGTATCCCAGTTTTTCTCCTCGGAAGTGGTGTTGCTGACTACAGCCTCCTCCAGCCAACAGGGAGAACTCCCGTGTGGCAGGATATTCAGCTACTTGAACTGATGAGAGCAGAAGTGCACATGTCATGTATTAGTAACTACTAACAGTAATATCACTGACGTGGTGTTTTGGATATGTATCTCAGCATGTCTTAATATGCATTGCAAGGCAAAGATGTTATTTAAAACAGTCTATCACAAGTGAACCAAAGAGAAAAAAAAAAATCACATTCCCTGTCCCCACTCACACTTCTGTGATCTTCACATTCTTTCCCCCCAGGTAAACATCTGGGGAAAAGATACCAATATGTGGAGGGTACCTTGAGAGCCTCAGAAACAGAAATATGCCTCTTACCTCTACATCTTCTGTTGCTACTTGGGAAATATCCATCTGGGCACTCTGAAATGCACTTCCCATCATGTAACAGCTTCTCTGGAGCACAGGTCAAACACCTAGGTTGGTCTGAATGGCATGTTTCACAGAACTGGTCACAAGCTGCCAGAGAAGACAGCTCATTAATGAAATGCCCTCAACAAGCAAAGAACAGCAGAGCCACCAACCTGACCCCATAGATAAAATAAAGTAAGCCAAACCATGGCTGTTCTTTTGTCAGAAAGGCACTTCTAAATACTCCTCTCCAGCACAAGTAACCTTTTGTGCTCCTCTGGAGTAAGCAGTGACATTCACAGAGGTAGATGTGTGAGTGCAGACAGGTATTCCCTGACCCGTATCCCATCTAGGACTCTGAGTAAGTCCAAATACCAGAAATGGGGCTACACCAGCACTCCCCCAACTCCTGACACCACCCCCTCCAGGTAATGTATGCTTTTCCTGTTCACTGACAGCCTGTGAGCAGGGAGCACCACTGAGCAATTTCATAGATGAAAACCAACTTTACAAATCTTTACACACCTCTGTACAACAAGCATCAGTTATCAGACTGCTCAGGAAGTAAAAGATGGGGGAAGAGTTGATACAAAAAAGCTGTCATTTCTTCCCCCTTTCTTCAAGTTAAAGTTTAGAAAATGCATCTAAAACCAAGCATGATAATGTTTCTTTCAAATTTCTGTGCTCTATATTCTCCCAGGTAGTTAGTTCTGAACTTAGCTGACCTGCTGTCTATGGAGCACTATGAACTCTGGCTTCCCTAAGTCAGTTCTGCTACTGCTGCTGTATATGGAGAAGGGCCAAGCATTTTACTTAACCAATTTTTCTTTCTTTTCACCAAGCAGAGAGCCTCCCTTTAAAACAGCTTACGGCTCTCCAGCTGGGTATCAAAACGCATGATTTTGGTAGAAGATGAAAAGCCTAAATTCTGGAGGCTGTGAGGAGAAGCTATGGTGTTTTGAGAAATCACCAGCAATGAAAATGAAAATTATGGCCAAGCTGCACCTAAGTTAAATTTCCTTTTGAGCTTAAATGATTTTCAGCTACAGATGTAAGATTTCAAGCCTGCACACCTTGAAACACAGGGGAGTAAAGACAGACAATCCATGAGTCACTTCTACTGACTCTGCTGGATAGTCCTTTAAAGCAACTGGAGGTGGCTGCCAGCAGAAACTCAGGCTTGACCTAAATTATTGTGGCAAATTTCAGAGTCTTTATTTATTTGAGATTTTTACTCCCTTTGTGATCTGTCTGACTTAGGTCTTTTAATTCCTTCCAGCCATCTCTTCTCAGCAAACCTTCCCAGCTCCCAGGTCTCATTTGCTGTGCAGGTATTAGTTACTGTGATGCTGAATTATGATCAAATTTACAGAAACCTGCTGGCAAAGGCCATTTTTCTTTCTGTAGAGAAATGGATTTATCAAACCCTCAGAAACAACTCAGTCAGGCTTTCAAGCTGCTCAGCAAAGGAAAAAAAACCTTAAACCTTTCGGCATCTGATTAGCTTAAATGAATTAATAATCTTACAAGCAAACAGCAGCTTTCCTCATCTGATATTTATGCACAAGGTGCATCTGGCTTCTTAAGACATGAATAAAACCACAGCTGCTGCACAGCTAAATGAAATATTAATTTCTTTTTTGCAGAGCATTTCTCAAACTTCTTGCAATTGGAGGAAGAAAACAGGTTATTTACCCCTGCAGATTCCATCCTTTGTGTAAAATCCCTGTCCACAGCTGGCCACGCAGAGCCCTGCTTTGAGCAGGCGTGATGTGTCTTTGCAGGATAGACAATTGTTCTCAGCAGCACCCCAGCATGAGGAACAGGACTTGTGACAAGCTGCAGGGAAGAAAGGTGCAGGACTAACAAACAATCAACTTCCAGTCTCTTTAAAATGAAGAGTTTGCAGTCATTTGCTTTTTTTTTTTTTTTAATTTCAGTTTTATTCCTTAAATTCACAGGCATTCACTCCACAGAAACAAAACAAAAACCCACTGCTTCTCTTCTGTTAGTATCTTTAATCCAAGCCATCTCAGGGGTACAATTTACAGCTTCACTTGGTACGTGGTGTATGACTTGCAGCGTACATCAGAGCAGCTCCTGTAGCTGTAGTCAGATCAGGAGAAGTGTTGGGAATGCTGTTAAGTCCTGTTCATCCTGGTGCTAGGGGCTGTACAAGCACAAAGGGAAATGGGAAAAGATCCCATCACAAGCCACTTAAAACACTAGACCTACAGTGGGGTCTGCATATCTTTTCCTCAACAGTGCCAGCAGAAGAGAAGGGACAGCCCCTCACAGAGTTGAGATACCAGCTACTTTTCTCTCTGGGCGAGTGTCCCACCTAAGTAAGAGCACATTTTCTCTCACCCACATAACTAGGAGCACATTTAGATAAAGAAGAGTGAGAGAAGCATACACCTCTCTGCCAAAATGAAGCCCTGAAGTGAGAGACAACCCATCCTCTCCCCAGAAACAGGAGAGAGGGAGTCTGCAATCCTGATAGCCCTAAGGAAGTTAACAGCAAACCAGCAATCACCACTGCTCCCATCTCGCTCCTGTTTTGCACGGTTTCTGTGCTGCTTCTGCATGCTTGAGGCCATAGCTCCTCTTGGGTTTGTTAATTAACGAGATGGAGCATCTACATTTGTGCTTATTATGAGTCACTTTTGCACAGGATAAGGCAAACACCCCACCTTAGTGGATCTCACTGCTCCCCACGGCAGGGAAGTGTTATCATCTCCATCTCACACACAGGGAACTGAAACAGAGATGTGACATGACATGCATCATCCTGTCCCTGAAAGGATCTTCCCCCAAGTGCTGTCACCACTATCAAGCTCATCTAACTGTGGTTGAATCACAACCCAGCGAATACCAAACATCCCATCCTGAGGTGAAGATTGCACACACTTTTCTGCTCCAGTAGATAATTTCCCTTGCCGATAAAAAAGCTGCGTCTCATTCCAGCTTGGATAATTCTCAGGGCACATCTACATTCGAAAGTTAGCTGCAGCGTATGAGTTCATGCTGTAAATTCCTAAGTACCAAAATGTCCTCACTTCACCTTCCAGCGGTGTGTTTTGCTCCTCTCTGATCTCACTCTAACTTTCAACATCTTTTTGAAAGAGTGGGCACTAGAACTCTTGGATCCTCTAGTTAGAGACTCCCCACTGCACAGCTTGACCCCCTCACTGTTACTCTGCCTCAGGCTGTTGGTGCATCTGAACATAGCCCGTTATTTGCAAAGTTCTCAAGTCCTCTCTGGAGACTCTTTTCTCTCCTGGCAGCCTGGCCTCCAGACTCTGTTTTTAAACAGGCAGCCTTACATCCAGCTGTATTAAAAATGCACTTTCAGTGAAAGCTAGGTCAGTTGGGTCAATGTGCTTTGGCTCCCACCACACACCTTTGGCTGCCTGTGTTAGACCAAGTGCTCCCAAGCACATCCTCACCTCAGTTTCTTCTCTCAAGCAGCTGCTTCAAGCTGTCCCTCTGTGACATTCAAAGCAATGTCTGCACCTCCTATCAGTGCCACATGTTTTGCAATCCTTGCCCACAGCTACTTGCTGAACAACCCTCTCTCCCAGCTCGTGTTCCATTCTGGCTCTGGCTCTCCCAAGCCATTCTAGGGACACATGGCCGAAGGGCTAACAGAGCAGCAGACAGGCCAGCCCAGCCCACTCCCACATTCGCTGCTGCTGCTGGAAGATATTCGGTACAAAAGTTGCTCTAAACACAGGCACCAAGAAAGGGAGGGAGGTGAGAAAGGAAAGTGCTACAAAATGGTAAAACCTGTAAAATGTCTATAACCAAGACACACAATGACACAGACCAGCACAGTCTGCAGGCTGGAGGAGTTTAAGATCTTAATTCACTCTCTCCAGTTCCCAGTTGTCTTTCACCAGCCCTTGAACAAAGATCCTGCAAATCCACTCCTGGGTATCAGAGCAGCTTTCAAGTCTCCTAGTGAGACAGCTATTGTCTTAAAATTGCACGTCTTCCTAGATGGGGGGATGATTTCTGTGCTATCTCAGCTATGGAAAGGCTACAGTCAAAGAAGGAAAGATAAAGTAGAACCTACCAGAGGTCATCAGACCTTCTGAGAAGAGTCAGAGACTTAGGCAAACTGATGAAACAGATCCTCTGGACTCTGAGCTGCTAGACAGAGACCCAGGCCCAAACAACTTCTAGACAGAAAGGGACCAAAAGGGAAGAGGTCTAAGTAGCAGAGTGTAGAAGAAAGGAAGGAAAGGAGAAAGAATGCAACCTGATTTTTAGTCACACTTGGCATTCGAATGTGGGGCAAATCATTCAAAGTACAGAATCAGTAACAATTTCCCCAGGCAGGCCAACAAAAAATAAAATGCTTGCAGTAAAGGACTTGGCTCTGATGAGCTGATCCCTGCAAGCCCTGCCTGGGAACAGGCTCCGGGACCTCCTGCCACAGCCCTTTCTGTATGCGAGGTGGCAAACGCCTCAGGAGTTATCAGCTGCCTGTCTCCAGATGCCAGCCACACACAGCCTGATTCATGCTCCTGCAGAAAACAATCCTTCACTTCTCGTGCCTGCAGCGACAGGCACCAGGAAATTTATTTCCACACGTCTCCAGGACTATTTTTTTGTCCCAAGTCCAGCAGCTGCTAAATCCCAGCCGATGTCTGCGTTCTGTCTGCCATCAGATGGTACAACTGCAGCTGGAGATGTAGGACCTGAGTTCATGCAGCCAGGACAGCAGCCTCAGCCCATTCCTGTCCTGGGTTTATCCACACTCACGCACACCCTGCCCATGGAAGCTTTGGCTCTTTCAGCACTGGATGGCTGCCAGGCTCAACAGCTGCTCCTGGCCCAACCAGTCAGTCACCAACTCCACAGGGGAAGCTGGTGAAGCAGGGGAAAAATGGACGCACTCAATGAGCCAACTGTCAGCTAAAACATCTTTGCCTACAGCAACTAAGTGGCTGTGTGAAAACAAATCAAGAGAAGTGACTGCATTGCCAGGAAACTGTTTTCACCCTTCCTGGCTATTTTCAGTTCAGATCTGTAGGGGCTGTTTTGCATTGTCTCCTCCCTTTGGGGGGGGATATTGCACAAATATGAAGACCCTGCAGATTAACGAGGCACTGCGTCTGAGGGAAAGATGGTCAAAAGAATACAGTTGGCTTTCCAGTTGCAACAGGGTGTGCAATTGCTTTGCCTGAGCTGGCTTATTCGTTAAGCTGCAGTAAGATGTTCCAGAAAATCAGTGTTAAAACAGATGAAACTTCCAGGGTCTCACTTCTTGGTTAAAGCAAGAGCACTCCGGTGGCTCCTCAGCCAACGTGTCATCTTCTCTGCTCTGTTACGCAGGAGTTGCGGGGGTGTAATGCAGGAGTCACACACAAGTGACACAAGCCCAGGCTTTTAGAGGAGGAGAGGTCCTCCAAAGTGATGTTTTTGTTCTTTCGTGACTGACCAGCTGTCAGAGAATCATTGAAAGATCCACTCACCAAACTGTCTCTTCTCTGCATCAGTGCAAGTATAACTTTCTCAGGTTTGATGACAGCAGGAGGGCCAAGCAAGAACACAGTGAGAAGTCACTGCCTGGCTTTGGGAAAGCACAGATGAGGGCCAACTGCCCTGGGCTGTGTGGTACCATTAACCCCTCCTCAGGGTGAGCTGGGCAAGCTCAGCCTAGTCATGTTCGGTCATTTATCCTCAGGGTAAGCCTCCATAGGCAGAGGAAAACAACAGGTTATGAAGAAAAATCCAAGTGCTTTGCTGCAGCGTGAGCGGGGTCTGTTAGTGTCAAGTTACACATCTCAACATTCACGTTTTGGGAGATCAAAGCAGAAACACTCAAGTTCTGCCCAGGCATTTGAATAATCTTGAAAATATAAATAATTAAGTTAGAAAAATGCAGTGAGAGCGCTGAACCCTGCAAGTCCTTCAAGCCCTTCTGTTCTACCAGGCAGGCATCTTTTATTTTTGCTTCCCTTTGCTTTTAGTGAGAGGTTTCTTAACTGTTTCCACAGCCTATTTCTGACAAGGATGGCTCATCTACCACTCTGCTCTGAGAGTGATACAAACTGATCCATGAAACATAAATACACTGCTACATAACTGAATCTATCACCTTTTACTCTCAACTTTACTTTCTTGTTAATGGTTTTATACTCTGCAGAAGCGGGTGGAGGGATGGGCGCAGGAAACAACCCCAGAGTAAGATTAAAATAGAGATCAAACAATTATATTCTGAAATTCAAAGTAGATTCAATTAGACCAGATGTTGTAAAATGTGAACAAAAGAAAAGACTAATTCCTTGTGTTTTGTTACAATGCAGACAAGAGTGTTTCAACAACAGGATGGAGTAAGAAACCTGGTCTTAAAGGTCTTTTTCATCTCCAGAGTGAATTCCTCAGGAGGGACTTTACTGGAACTACAGGAATTAACACAGCCTAGTTCATCCTTTTTATGAGTTTGGAACACGCTTATTGCAGATGTTAAAACCATTATGAGAAAAATACTTCTGAACAGTCTAAGGCTTGTCTGGACAATCAGATTAGAGATTTGTAAAAATAAAGAGAATACAAAGAAAGAGTGAATGGCAATGAATTATGGACCGTATCTGAAATTTAAGACTTACTCCACTGGTTTGACTTTATGCAGAAAACGCAGCCAGGCAGAACTAAAGCAAATTGGTTCAATTCCCTTGAGGAAATAGGAACAAATTTTCCCAGCAACTTTTAGCTACAAGCATGCGTGACTGCAAATTTGGATGGAATGTACAATCAGTAATCTACAAACCAGTAATAAAATGAAACATTAGCCTGGCCCTACAGCTTTAGCAGCACACGGGCACCGCCAATTAAAACACTAGGAGCAGGTGGAAAGGAAACAGCAAACTAAAACCAAATGAAGTAAACTATTAATTGGTACTTAAGTCTATAAATTCTTTTGGACTGGGTCTCTCTTTTCTGTTTATACATATACAATGGGGCCCTAGTCTATAGTCACTGCTGGAGGATAGAGGTTTTTCCTGACTTTCAAAATCTGAAAAAAATGGCCAGCTCTTCAAGACAAACCACTTCAGAAAAGGAAGCTGGACTTAAAATCCAAAGTGCTTTCCCCTGAAATCCTCCAAAAAGCCCCAAGCCTATACTTAATTTTAAACAGGAGGGCTAGTTCCTAAGAAATTTAAATTATGGCTCAAGAAATTGTGTGCTCCACCCCCGTGCTCAAACAGAGCTGCAGAAATAATTAGAAGCCTTCCAAAAAGGCCAACATCAAGGGGAGAAAAGTGTTAGTTTAAGAGAAAACAAACTGTCACAGTGTAAAAGCAGCTGCCTCACAGTTTGGGGAAAGCACAAATATTTTAGAGAAGCAAGGGAAGCTCATAAAAGCACTATCAAACTTTCATCAAAGAGAAAAGTATAACTTCACCTTCTTATTTGCAGTCTTTCCAAGGATTTAGACACATCTCAACATTTTATAGGATTACTATTTTTTATTTTTTAAATATGCTTCCTGAGAATAGTTAACCCAAGCAACTTTCAAGAAAAGTGCACCGTAGGAAACAAAGGAATGGTAAAACAAAGCAAAAAAAAAAAAAAAAAAAATCCAGAAACCATTTTCTGTGTGCTTTTCTGAGTCCTATCAATCCCTCATCCCTCCAAGCAATTTTCTACACACCTCAAAGTTCAGTCTCCTGAAAGGTCTGGCATTAGCAGCTGCAGCTAGTCTCCACTAAACTCAGAAAACCCCTGCAGAACAGATTACGAGGCATGGCTCAAGGTGTAATATCCTCAGTACAATTAGTGCCTACATCCTGCTCTGTACCCTTAACGCCACAAAAAACGCAGCCACGTTTCCAAAAGAGAAGTCAGAAATGAAAGAGTACTGGGGTGAAAAAAATACAGTGTTCAAAAGCTCAGAGTTTTATTCCAATGGAACTGATTCACCAAGGAATTTTCATGAATATTTCCCCAAGCAGCAATCAATTTTACACTGTATGATTTAGTTCCTCTGCTCACTCCTTCCTTTACTCTAGGGTGAATATTAACACCTATGTCAACAGCAGATCCCTCAACAGAGAGTGTATCTGATAGCTGGGGTACAGCTTTTGTCTGCTGGTTTCCTATCATAAAGTCTTTTTTTATTTGAGTTACCTGTGCAGAGGAGTTGATCCTGAAAGTATCCCTGACCACATGAAGTCACACACTGCCCGTTCTTCATCAGCAGGGATGTCCGGCACGAGGAGCACTCAAATCCATTGGTACAGGCTGAGCATGTTTCATTGCAGGCTTCCAAAAGAAAGAAGAGAGAAGAAAGATCATAGAATCATATGATTCCATTTCCTCATGTATTAATCCCAAATGTCTTGCTGCAGCAAGACTCTACTGCTCTGAAAAAAGGAGACAATTTGCCTTGTTTTGACAAAAGAGTTTGAGAATTTGCATTTTCAGGGGCTTCCTCTTGAAACCTTGGTAGAAGAAGCCACACAGAAGGCAGTGACATGACAGGGTACAACTCCTTGCAGAAATTACCTAAGCAAGTCCCCCCATCCTGGTAGAAGCCCAGTTCACAGGTCTCCACACAGTGCCCATTCTGTAGCCACCTCCTCGTGTCTCGGCAGGCGGTACAGTGGTCGAAAGACTGAGAGCAGGTCAGACAGTCTGGGTGGCACTCAGCTGGCACAAAGAAAAGATAAAAAAGGTAAAAACCATAAGTGTTTTCAAGCAGGAAGGCCCAGAACCATGTATGCTCCAAAATCGAAGTGAAATTCATTACTTAGTTCAGCCAGTAGTTCAAGGTGTGTTAAGTTTGGAGTGGTTTTGGTTGGTTGGTTGGGGTTTTTTTCTTTGTGTGTTTTTTTTTTTTTGTTTTTTTTTTTTTTTCCCCCAAAGATTGCATGAAAAGGGCTAAATATTATATTGCTGTATTGTAGTATGTAAGAAGTTATTACGCAGCTTCAGATTTTCTACACTATTCATGAGAAGGATATTTCATTGTCTACATGGTTTCTCAGCAGTAAAGATTGTAAATCATCAGGAATTAATGGCCCAAAACAACCTGAATTTGAGTTTCCTTGTCTCAAATGGCATGGCTGCTCTCTCTGCAGAGACCAAGGAAAGGGCTCCTTTCAGCTTTGATACTGAGCTGCTTTTGCTTGCTGGAAGAAAAGCTGCCTGGTCCTTCCTGACAAGTCAGCAAAAATGATCCAAATGCTGAAAATTCTCCTTCATTTACACTAAAAAACTTGCAAGTTTCCACAGAGACGTACCTAAGGAAAGAATCAGGAATCAAGAGTTATAGAAGACATAGATTTGAAGATAAAAACGAATCCACAGTGATAAACAGGGGGAATAAACAGTAGGCTCTGTCTTCTCCATTTCTTTCCAATAACTTTCCAAAGCTATAAGCAGCCCCATCTTTCCACTCTGACAATGAACTGACTGCTTGGAGAGCTACAGATTGGACAATTTTTCTGTAGGTACAAAAAAAGTCCCTCTGCTCCGAGCCAACTTTCTCAGTGAGAGGGTATTTGCTGGTTTTACCATAAATGCAGCTGTGCTTGGGGCTATACACTTTACAGTGGTGGAGGATGAATGGATTCTCTCTGCCTGCTTCCCCCAGCACATCTGGGAGAAGCAGCAGAAAACTTTTCCTGGCTTTAACAAAGCAGATGTGGCAGGGACTGATGCTCTGGGCTCAGAGATTGAACTGCTGCAGGCTGAGTTTTGCATTTGTTTCTCATCCCCTCCAAAGCAAAACAAGAAAAGAAAAGACAGAGGGAAAACAGGAGGTTTCTGTAAAAGAAATCTCCGTTTACCTTTTAGGACACAAAAATGCAAGTTTGGCTCTGTAATGTCCAATACTATGACTCCAAAGACTATTTTCCAAACTGTTACTAGCAGGGAAGCAAAAAAAAGAGGCCAGATTTTCAAGGGTAAGCAGCACACCGTGGTGCTTCTAGATAAGAAGAAAAACAGAGAGGTGCTGAGAGCACTTTACAATCTGTCACCTCCTTAGGAGCCTGGGCAGATGCTGTTCCCTTTTGAAAACCCAGGACAATTTTATCTGAACCGCCCAAACCCCATTTTTCTCAGTTTTGAATTTGTAGTGCTTTGCATTTTTATTAGCGTGCAACAAACAACAAGCTTTAAAACATCACTACAGCCAGTGTGCCAAGGCACTCCCGCAAATGACAGCATAATTAAACTGTGAAGCTATTTACTGAAAGCTACTTTTTACTGAGATAAAACATTAACCGGAGCACCCTGGTAAAACCAAAGTTACATGAATGCAACAAGAAGAGCTACCAACATGAAAAATTATCCAGACACACCTAAAGCCTACCAACTATGAAATGTAAATCAAGGAGCACGACAATATCCTGGAGAAAAATGAATTTATATGCAAAATAAACATATAAGCTAAGGCTATCCTAATCTTTCCAAACAATTATTAACTGGCAGCCACTAAGCCTCAGGTGAGCTTGTGGCATAACAGTGTAAACAGGTTCTTCCCTCTTTCCACTCTCAAGAAATAAGCAGGAGCTCATAAACCATGGTAGGATTCAGGAAGGAGACATCCCCAGCCTTATAAAACTCACGTGGAAGAAAAAAGACAAAACATTTTCAAAACACCAACTTTTGCCAAAAGAAAGCTACCATTTAAACCAGGGGAAGTCAGTGGAAGCCTGAAGCCCAAGAACTTTGATTAAATTAGATGGAAATCAGCTACTTAGCAACTGAAAACAGAAGAGAAGTTAAAAATCAGTGCAGGTCCCTTGCCGGTGTGGGGAAGTGAGGGGCACAGAACCACCCCCGCGCCGTGGGGGTACGTGATACACACGCTCCCACCCAACTCCAGTGCTGGGGTGGAAGGACGGACCCTGGGCGTGTACCTGGCTGGCAGCGTGGGCAGCAGTCCCCCTGGGGCTCCAGAGCCAGGCTGCCCGGCGGGCAGGGCGGGCAGGAGCGCTGGAAGCAGGTCACCTCCGCCTCCCGGCAGGCACATTCTCTGCACGGCCCTTCTTCCCACGTCTCTCCGTTCTGCACAAGAAACACCTGCTCTGGGTAAATCGCAGTAACTTCAGGATTTCTGGGGCTGCTTCAGTACTGAGGTCCGCCAACATCAGACCGTGTCCCTCTGCATCATTCACCTTCTTGCCCTCTATGCTTTCCAGTAGGCAAAAAGCCTACTGAGGAGTCCTTGGCCCATGAACATCTCAACCTCTCTGCATTCCCTCTCAGGGCTCTTTCCACAGCAGGGTGTTTTTCAGTCAGCAGTAAGTCCTTGCTACTTTTTCATCTCCCTTCATTTTCTCTGACTCAAAGCATTTTCTGCAGTCTCCAAATTTTGCTGCATCCTTTGTTGACTTCTTTTTCACAGCCTGGTAACGGCTTGAATCTGCTCTGTGTCTGAACAGGTAGACCCCTGTAATCTGTCCTCTGGCTAAATCTATGTCTTTGCATAATGATCTTTTTGTCACACTTCAAATCCCTTTCTAACCTCCACAGCTTTTTATTTCCTCTCCTCCTCTCTTCTATTGACTGTTTTTCCATCACCGAGGATGGGCTGGAACACCAGAGAGATGAAGAGGTTATCACCAGCTTTCTTCAAAACTATTCATTGCACTCGACACCCAAAAAATTTTACTAGTTGGTGAAGGGAAGAGACCTTGCACCCACTGTTCCCTGCCACAATCTGCATCCCTGGGTCTCCTCAGAAGGCCACCGAAGCTGAGGCTCTTCTGGCACCACGTGAGCAAGTCAAAAGGCAGAAAAAAAGACAGCAAAACATTTTAAATGCCCATGAAGCTTTTGTGCCAGTTCCTCTCTTAAAAGGGATAAAGCATAAACTGGAATAAATTTGACATCTTAATATGTTTTACCTCACTTGGATCAGAGAAAGAGATCAGAGGAAGGAAAGGGAGGTATTAGAGTTAAAATAACCCAAAACAGCTTTAAACTTCCCATTTCTCACATCTGCTGGCAAACAGCAGTGATTAGCTCCAGTTCCCCACCTGTCAGAGCAACAAAAAGTCTGTTACTGGTCTATTTAAACCAAGATACTTAATGTTTTCTTTCAATTTAACTTCAGAAGGAAAGGTCCTTGAAACGCTTCAAAAATAACAGGCTCACTCTTATTGCAGCAAAAATGATAATCGGTGGGAAATACAGGCCCCAGCTCTGTGGCCTCTACTTTATAGGACTAAAGTCAAGTGTTTTTAACTCCGTGAGATGTACAGGAAACCCATATATATATATTAAATATTAAAGGGAAATGATTGATTACAGCACAGAAAGGAAAGCAAGGCAAACTTCAACTGTGCAGCAGATGTACACATTCTGAACACGTGCGTTCTGTACACTGTGAAAGTGATCTACAGACACTATTAATGGATTACTTTTTTTGCTATGCTTGCAAATAATATCCTGCTCAGAACTGGAGAGAGAGAGAGAGAGAGAGAGAGAGAGAGAGAGAGAGACTCAATTCCGCCAAACCTTTACAAGCAGAACTCACTACTACATGCCTCAAAGTACCAGGATACTCACAGCTTTGGTATGCTCTTTGTAAACACAGTAACTATTCCTTGAAACACATTCAGGACAGCACTTCCAATCTAAGTGAATTAATTCTTCACCCTGTGAAGAGAAAGGTTGCAGCAATTCAAATGGAATCAACACCATCAAAAGTACTGTGGAATGCAGAGGCAGAACAGCTCTTGCCCTGGAATGCAATCTTCAATATCTAATTTCACCTTATCTTCTCTCTATCCTGCTTCATCTCTGTAGGTAGTTTGAAAAATGTGCTTAGTGAATCCTGGAGTTGCAGAACAAGCCCCAGGAAAGGCCAGAGAATTCAGTGATAAGGCCATTACTTCATCCCTAGATCCCACAGTGAAAGGCCCCCCCAGTATAATCCACTGCAAGCACAGAGAACAGGCA
>NW_008631867.1:85526-112599 GCF_000691845.1 Merops nubicus
TACTGTGGATCGCTAGGATTTTGCTGGACCACTGTCAAGATTTCAGTGTGTTGAAGCTTACCTTCTTTTTGGATGTTCTACTTTTTTCTCCCAAGAGAATTTCAAAGCACATGCTCTATTTATCCCAGACAGAAAAAGCTTGTTCTTTGTTACAACTGCACAACTCCACAGAAACCACTTCTGTAACTTCAGTTTGAAGGTAAAAATTTAGCAGCAGGAGAAGGGAATAAAGTGCCTAAGTCATCACAACTTTCTGTGCCCAAATAGAAGCCGAATTTTTAAAGAAAGAGGGAGACTCTGTCACAGCTCAGAAGAAACAGCTTCGACTTCCTGACCTGGTCACTTGGTTTCACCAAAGCAGAACAACTAAGCCAGGCAACACTCTGGCTACTCTGCATTTCTACAAAATGGGTAAGGGAGGAGAAATCATTTGGTTCTTAGTCATCAAGGACCACACACAGCCTAAATCTCTCTCTGCTGCTTCCATACATTATTGCTCTTAAATCATTACTTCAAAATGCCATTGGCAATGGTTGGATCTGAAGTCACTACTATGTATTGTAAACTTTCCCATCCCTGCCCACATCCCCACCCACGTGTGTTTATACATACTACAGGAAAGCTGAGAACAACCAGCCATGGAGCACGGCTCACCTAGCCAAAAAAAATGCAGCCATGCTGCTCTGCCAAGACTCAGGAGAGGGAGAGGCTCTGTGAGATAACTTGTGGCTTTGCTGAAGAGAGATTGCTCATGTTCCAAGCTGAGAACATTGAAAGGCAACGATGGGCTGGGAGGCAGGAAAAAAATGTTTTCTGCAATCTCTCCAACGCCTACACACCTACATCCCTACACACCATCCATAAATCTCAACCTCCCAGCTCCACTTCGTCTAAATGTCAGAAAAACTTCTGCAGCTTGATGGCTGCATGGTAGACGCACAGCATCCTGCAAGCTCCATCTTACTGATCCTGTAGTTTCTAGGGCTGGCAGGAGAAAAATTTCATTGCTACGCCACTGAGGTAGGCTGCAGCATCCCCCGTGAGCATCTCCATGAGTACGCTTACTTAGCTGGGGTGCTGGCAACTGCTCCAGCAGGATTATTATTTGCTGCTCTGACAGTTTGATTGGTTTTGGTTGAGTGCATCCACTCCAGCATCCATAATCATCCCAGTCAGCCACATAACTTGTATCCCTAGCTCATCAGTAACCTGCTGAAAATGGCTTTTTGAAGATTAGGTCAGAATCACCATAGACACTTTCATTTGGCAGCTACTGGACAGGTTTGTTTGGAAGGGTTTATAAGCTAAACCTCCACCCTGCTCTCATGTAATGCTGCTAGACTATGTTGAGCTGTCTAGGATTTGCACTTTGTATCTGTGGCCTCATTATGCTTTAAACAGAACGATGTGACCAGGAAATTAATAATGCCTTAATGAAGAGATGAGTTCAAATGCTCTCAGCTTCACATCAGCTCTGATTTATTGATGCAGGCGCTTGCAAAAGCGACCTGCAACTCAAAGTGGAAAAAGAAAATACTGCATTTGTGTTTTGGGTACGTATTTTATTGTAATTAATTAATGCACACTTTGTACTATTGAGGTAAACTATGACTGAATGTGACTTGAGGAAGCTTTACCTTAAGGGAAGCCACACAGAATAATAAATCCTTGGGCACACATCCTTTATCAGGTGAGATAAAACAACACTTGTCTACAATGAAGGACACTGTCTTCCTCCTTCCGTCCTGCTAGCAATCACATTTCATTCAATTCAAAACTGCAGCAGTCCATACTCTGACAATATCACTTTTTTAGATGCCTGGCTTTTAGATGGGTGGTTACTTCTGAGTTTGGTTTGAAAAATTGCTGCGAGATAATGCTGCATACTTTTGAAGCCCTTGGTTTTTGAACCCCACCATGTTAACATCCCCAGCTATTGTTCCGTCAAATATCCCTGGCTTTTCTCAATAATGGATTCTTTGTCGGTACCCAAGACAGAAGCATGAATATTAAATAATTCTCCCTACTGAGCCATGACAGCATGCCATTATCATTAGTGTAAATGATCCAATTTACAGCCATAAGCACGCAGGAAGCTGACTGAAACAGATGGGAGTGCACAGTTTTATGGCAGCCATGACTTTCCACCCAGCAAAATCTCTCTGTGCAGCTTAAGGTCAGTACTACACCAGTGACAAGAGCTTAGGTCCCACACTCAATGCATCTTTTCTGTTTAAAGGGCACAGAGGAACAAGCATACACTTTTATTCCTAGATAGATTAGTGCTGTGTGATCATCATTTGGGACCCCATGTGTGGATTCTCATTTTTTGGAACGCTCACTACACCAGTCTAATACAGTGAATCCATTATGTGTATCTGTCTGTGTGTGAAGCATTCAACCTTATCTAACACATTTTACACATCTGCTACAGAGCAAATATAACACAACTTGGGGGAGAGGAGGATTATTTTATAGTACACAGCACTGTGAATAAAACAGTTTACCAGCCTCACTTCCATGCTAAGGATGGCACAGAAAAAATGGTGAGAAGTGGAACACTGACTCCCATATCCAACTACTTTTCTTAAGTTTTTAACTCTCTCTAATCTATATGTCTCTCCTCACGTTCAGCTCCTAGGAAAATTGGTGGTCACTGAAACCTCTGGGTGTCTGGCCCTCCATTCTAGCAGGCAGACAACAGTGATGGAGGGAATACAAGTTAAATTAGTCACTGATTCACAGTGCAAGCCCACTGAGCAGTCAAACTTGCATGAAAAATCCCAAGTTTACTCTCCTTTCCATGAAGTGCTCTCAATGTAATTGCACAAAACAAGCTCCAAGAGAAGGGCAGGTTCTTGGAGTGTCTCAAGATGTCAGCCGAGAAAAAAGGGAGGAAAGAAAATCACTTGACAGATACGCCTTGAAAGAAGAGAACTGTTCTTACCTTGGCACACTCCACTTTGGCACACTCTGCTTCCTGGCAAGTGACTTGCCCATCGTCACACACGCAGAACTCACAGTGAGTATGATTCCACACCTCACTGTGGTACCTAAGAGTGCCATCGTGCAAGCAGGTTCCCTTGGAAGAGACACACTCCTCACAGCACTTCCCAGGACGCTGCACTTTGCTCTCCCCCTACAAAACATTGGCAACCATGGGGCAGGACTGCCTGAACCTGCTGTCACAGGCACAGAGATACGTATCAGAGGTGAATGATTTTTAACTACCTTTTCACAGGGAACAGAGCCACAGGTCTCTCTCAGGCATCTGACTTCTCCTCTGTGGCACACACACACAGTGCAGGTATTTTTTTTCCACTGCTCACCATGCTGTTCAAAAAGAACATGTGAATAGTTGTTAAAGAGTCTTCATAAATAACAAGATTCTTTCCAGAAATCTGTGCTGCTTATGGGATATGATGGCTCCTTCCTTGTGTCTGCATCCAATAATAAACTTTCCTTTAAAAATTCGTATCTCTACATGATCATTAAACAGGAAGAGGACAGTGTGAGGTCTAGATGACAATGCAGTGTGTATTTCTCATTAACTGCAAGCTAGTGACATCACTGAAGTCTTAACTACTATTATTAGCAAAAAATAATCATTAACAGAAAATCCCACATACATTAAATTAATTAAATGATGCACTGAATTAATTCCCAATGGTACACTGAGAGCTATGAATACTTTGACCTTCACCAGTGCTTTCTGCTTTCCTCCTTCAAAAAAGCATGAAGAGAAAGTGCCTCATCTGCTTCACCTTGCAAACTTCCTTTCTGCTTGCCAGCAAGTTCTTATCTAGTCCTAATGTCTTTCAACTCTTCTGGCTTTCCAAGAAGAAGAAAAAACAAAAAATCAACCCAAAAAACAATGGTTGTACTAAGCTGTCAGTGCTGGCATAAAGTCAGATGTTGGAGGGAAGGGAGAGAGAGAGATGTGCCAGGACTTGTAAACCTTGTGAGCCTTTTGGTGTGGCTCATCCAGGGTTACCTGGTACACTCTTCCCGACACCGAGCAGGGCTTGGGAACACATTCTGGGCAGCATTTTCCAGGAGACATCATCATAACTTCATCCTAAGAAGAAATCAGGAGAAAAAAGTAAAATAAGAGCATGAACAATTTAATGTGGGGCTCAGCACCACTACCTGGAATTCCAGGCATTTAGTAGCTGTGTGCTAACCCCCAGTCACTCAAGGTTTCCCTTTGGCTTTAATATCTGGGGGCAGCCTTCACAGCACAAGATCAGTGTAGCGAGCTAGAAATAAAGATATTTCCTTCATCTCATTCTCTGTGCTTCTTCACACAGCTATTAAGGCCCAAATACATAGACAGGTAGATGCAGATAAAGACACACGTGTGAGATAAAGTACATATATTCATGTATATGGATGTACAGAGGGAAAAAAGTATATCTAAAGCTAAATAGAAAAGCACACTAAAGCATGAGATGGAGGACAGAAAATGTTTTTTTCTTGGTACTGCCACATTTTGAGGCTTTGACCATGTGATTTATTCTTGCCTTTCTCAGGTATTTGCACTGTTCTAGTTAAACCCATACAGCACAACTGCCTGTACAGGTGTTAAATTATGCTTAAAAATGGGTTATCCTGATTTAAACTTTTTCATGCCCGATTTAAATGCCATTGGAATAGGCTGGCACATCAGTAGAACAGTTCATGCATGCCTCAACTCCATCCATCCAAAACATGTCTGTAATTGCCCTGCTACAATTTCACATACAACCAGCAATTTGGAATAGGAATTGTTCACCAGCACCTCCTTCCAGCCCCAACACTGCTGTTGACAGTGAGCAGAGAATAAAGAAAGTAACAGGTATAAAGGCACACGCAAGAAACTGAAAACAGAACAGGATCCTTGCACGTCCTGCTTATGTCTCTTCCACTGGCCACCTTGGTAGGAAACACCTGGAACATGATCAGCACTGGCTTTCTGCTGCATTAGCCATTTATTCTCAGATACATCACAGCAATAACTCAGTCACTTATGTTTTCACAAAGTAAATCTTAAAGATTAGCTGATTAAATATTAGTGCAAGCAGTCACCAGGCAACATCAGCCCATTTGGAGTGGCAAAGGAAGGACCTAAAGCAGGCATAAATTTATTTTAAGGCATAGTACTCAGTGAATACTATCTCAGAACAAAGCAAACCACCAAAATAGTGGTTTTTGAGTCCCTCTGTATAAAATGTGGAGTACTACCTAGGGTTTCCTGCCTTTACTAATCCCTGTGGTAACTTGTTATAATCTTGCAGTGTTTTGGTTGGGCTGATCACTGCATAAGTGCCAAGAACTCATCATCAGCCCCCAGCAAAGACCTTGCAGACAGAAATGTCATAGTTCTCTCAATTGGACTGAAACAATGAGTGGCTACTTGAGCTTGCTTAACTTACACCTTGCTGGTTTTGCTGATTTCTAAATACATGCATATGGAAGGAACAGTGCTCTGAGACTCTTTCAGCTGAAGCTGTATTCTGTTTCTAAACTCTTTATCTCAAAAAGGGAATTTCATCTACAGTTGATTACTTGCAACTATATTTCTAGAGTTCTTGTGAAAAATAGAAAAGGAAAGAAGACTTGCAAAGCAAACTTTTCAGCTGTAAACCAAGCTCTGGAATTCGTGAAGATAAATACTCATTAAAAATCTTGTGTTTTCATTCCTTCCCTCACAGAAATAAAAACATTTCCTGATCAACTCTACATGATTTTTTTTTTTTAGTATAAAACAAAAAACAGCTTCTTTAGAGACTATTTGTGCTTAATTAGCTGGCAAAGGGACGATAAAAGTAAAATGATCGGGAAAGAGGATATTAGGGAAGAGACAGACACAGCACATGTCAAACTGACAAACTTAACAATCACTCCACATCATTTCAACACATCAAAATTCCATATTTCCCAGTCATCACACAGAAGATCTGCCAGCTAAATTGTACATCTGCATGAGAAATGGACCCTGCCAAGGGCAAGAGGCCGGTCACAGGGAAGGTCCCCAGAAGGCTGATGGGTCCTGACCTGGCTGCACAGCAGAGGCTGGCAGGAAGCTGTGAAGCACTGAGTCGTGCCGTCCCTGCAGACACATTTGGAGCACGGACCAAAATGCCAGTCCTCACCATCCTGGAACAAGCGTCCATCAAAGGAGCAAGGCTCTAGGAGACAGGAAAACAATGGGTATCTCTCTTGTCTGGTGCCCTTTAATCTCTTTCTATCACCCATAATTAAAACACGGATTTTGCGCTTCTCAGAACTCAAAATTCTGGTTTGTCAAAGCAGGTAATGACAGTAACAGTTCCACCAGTTTTTCAAGGGCTTTAGGCTTGTGAAATAAGGGCTCTGGATGCACTTCTGCCACTGGACTTCTATGAGAAAATGCAGATCGGGCATTTTTGGTACTTGCAGTCCAAGTCAGTAAGTACCCAAGGTACCCAGGAAATGCCTGTACCTTTTTTCCCCAGATTTTAATCTCCAAAATAAGGACTTATTAGGCACATCTGCTCACTGCTTAAAGCTTGTCACTTCCTCCTGGCCTGTGAAGCTGTTAAAAATGTAAATATGAGAGGAGGACAGAAAGAGAATTAAGACACACACTCGACGCCAGTGTCCTCCCAACAGCACTAAACAAGAAAAACTTTCCAGTTTTTGGATAAAGATGAGATTTCCAGTGACCTACCGCCCAGCTCAGTGAAGCAAGCAGTGCCCCACTCCCACGCCGTACTCACCGCCACGGCCCATGCATTTGGGACAGCAAGATCCCTGAGGGGTGGTTTGCAGCTCTCCTCGTCCACAGGTGAGGGCTGGGCAGGATCTGGGGGTGCAGGTCACCTTCCCTTGGGTACATGAGCAGTGGATGCATTCAGAGCTGGCCCACTGTGAGCCGTGCTGCAGCACACAACACAACCAAAGGCACAGAAAACACACGTGTGAATCCAGCTGCACGGCCTCTCTAGGTCATGCTTTACATTTAGAGACAGGTTTTCTTTTGATAAATATTCAATGTGAGTCCCATCACACAACCAACTGCAAGGTGGGCAGGTGAACACCACCCACCCTGCGTACTCAACACAACTTCCATCTCAGCTGTACTGCAAGGTCCATATATTCAAATTTATCTGGGTATTTCTGCATATTTCTTAAGATTTGGACCCAACGTGCCTCTTGTCAAGAGACCAAATGTAGGACTTGGGCTCAGCATTGAGCCATTTTTCTATGTTTGCCTGTTGTTCAACATGATTCATTAATACTAGCAATAAATCTTCATTTTTTTCTTCTCTGTAGACGCTTATTCTTATTGTTTTGGCCTTTCAGCCCTGCTGGGTGACACCAGGTCCTGGAACCTGATTCTTGAATAATTCAGGACCACAAAATACATAACCCAGGTTGCACAAAGGCAATCAATCTCTAACAGCATAGATGGCTGCTGAGAGAAAAGCCTTCTTTCAGGATAGCTAATATATCAAGTTCACTGTGCTTTGTTCCCCTCCTTCAGCATTATTATATTGTCTCAATCATCCACAGAAACAGTGAATGAATGAATGAGTGGGAAACTCTCCCACCTCACGCCAAGCAGGACACACCATCACTCAGCAGCACATTCCCTCTTTGCAAACCCTGCTGACCAAACTCTTGTTATTTTACATTATCTGACAGTGACAGAATATAAGGCCCATGAACCATCTCTCTCTCAGCTCCCATCAGCTGAGCGTCCTTCACTGACACGAAGCAGAGAACTAAAAACTGGAAAGGATTGCCCCTGCCAAGGAAGGTGACAGAGCACTCACGCTGTGGGTCTGTCCTTCATGCTGGCAAAATCCTTCAGCTCGGGAGGCACACTCAGGGCAGCACTTGTTGGGGGCTATTTGGAGCACTTCTCCCTAAAAAGACAGAAGAATCTAATAAGCAGCTGATGTGAAACAGAGACTTCAGTATGAAGGTAAAGACCTGGGGGCTTGCTGGACCCAGTGCTCTCAGTTTGGAGAGGAAACCTATTAAGTGAAATTTGTAACTCCTGTCATGCCAGATCCCTTTGAGAGATGGCACATCAATTTGCTCTATCTGACATTTTACCATTGAAACAACAGTAGGAGAATTTACACCCCCGACAGTACAATGAGGAAGCCCCCAGCTGAACTAGTTTTCAAACCAGAACAGTAACTGGAAAGCACTTGGTTCAAGCCAAAAGCCAAGATTACTCACTGAAGGACTTCTAAGAAACGTAGTACAGATGTAATATCTTCAATTTAATTTTCTACATGTCCAGGATGGATCTCAGTCTAACAACTCATCACACCAGAAGAGCAGCTGGCAGGCAGTATGAGTATCCAGCCATTAACTGTACTTCTTTGGCTTAATCATCAGCACATTTGTTTTAATAACATGACTTCTAAATTAACTGAAAACTACTGACTGCTTCCAAGCACAGCAGAGTCAGGTGATGCTGATATCACTTTGCTCTGCATGCCTCAAGGGCTTAGCAAGCTGACCACTTGCTACGTTCTGTTCAGCAGCAGGGAAAAAGCTCACACTGCTGGAAGCAACTCATCAGACAAAGTGCAAAACACACCAGTGAAGACATCCACCAACACTGGGAAGGATCATGGGCTCCCTCCACTGAAAAGGTCTCTGTGACTCTTCACAGTGACACTTTTGTGTTCCTAGCTGCACATGAAACGCCCAGGCTTGGCACAATGCCCCACAGACAGGACAGCATCAGGCAAAGGAGGATCTCATTTTGCAAGGTTGTCTGTCACTGATGGCAGCTGAACAGGAAGCCCCTGGCACCACCTGAAGTACCACAGATCTCAGTAGAATCACAGAATCCTTATGTTTGGAAAAGACCTCCAAAATCATTAAGTCCAAGCATCAACCCAACACTACTGGGACCACTAAACCATGTCCCCAAGCGCCATATCTACATGGTTTTTGAACCCCTCCGGGGATGGTGACTCCACCCCCTCCCTGGGCAGCCTGCTCCAATGCCTCACCACTCTTTGAGGAAAAAATTCTTCCTAATATCCAACCTGAACCTTGATGTTTTGACCTGAAAAAAGTTTCTCACTTCCAGGTTTCCTTCAATACCATGGTTTTTAGGAGGTGGGAAACAAAATTAAAGCCTTCATCTAGCTTAAACCATTAAACCCTATTCTACTGTGATTCTGCTGTGGAGAAAGTGTTCTTGGTTTGTTTTGGTTCACACCACAGAAATAATGTTTGCTGATTTTACACAAAAATATTTGAACACCACCGGGTATGCTTGTTGCAGAGACTGCCTGGTTTTGTTTATGCCTTGTTGCTGTAAACAAGATCAGCAAAAATAGCATAAATCCCATAATAAGCAGATAAGAAATAAAGCCTGGAAAGGGATGCTGATTTCTGACCTCGTTCATCAGTGGTTGGTTCATGCTTGAAAGATGACTGGATTTTTTTCTTCTGAGACCTTGATGATCCTTTTCAACATTTAAATGGCCAGACCTTTACAAAACACTTAAACTCTTTGTCTTGAAGATTACCCAGGTCAAGGAGTCACAGATGCATTTTACGCTATAAATCTCTTTTCCTTTATGAGCTTCAAAGTTGCTGCCTTTTCATTTATCCATTTTTTTAAAAATGAACATCTTCTTTAGCCCACTCGTTAGCTGTGCCACGACAACACTGTTTTTTTCTTTCCCTCCTCTTTAGTACAAAAATTCCTTATATTTCAGTCTTGCTTTAATCAATACAGAATGATAATAACAGGGAAAACCAGTAAGAATCAAAATTATTTCCTCGTTGATGCTGTCATATCGGAAAACATTTTAACCTGCTCCATAAAGCCATATAATTATATTGGCAGTACCTCTTTAAAACACTAATTTTCATTGTCATCCATGCGTACTACCCCAGTAATCCAGATGCTAATGCAAGACCAATTCCATGGCCAATTAGCTGTAACCATTAATGAAGGCTCAGAGAGAGAAAGATAAACAGGAGACAATGAAAGCTCAACAACGATCACAAGACAGAAGGAACTGAAAGACAATCTTGGCTCTGTTGTTGCTCATCAGAGTGGAAAACGTCTATCTGCACATTTCAGGGAGATCCAGGTCCACCTTCAAATGAAGGCTGACTGGAAGATGGGCTCATGCTGGGAGGTCCAAACCCAAATTATGGCTTCTTTTGGGGCCCAGAGTGCCCTCTGAGCACAGGCAGCCTGCAGGCTGTCCCAACACCAAGCCTCCAGCTGTAGTATGGTGAAGGAGACAAAGGCTTCCCCCGCTGGGTTCTGGCTGTGTGTTTCTTGCCCAGGCTTGTGTCAATGGGAAGTGAAAGGGCACAGAGACTGTGCCTGACCCTGAGCAGGGTCTCCTCATGCCCTCAGGTTCAAAAGGAGCTGCAGGAAGGTGGCTGAACCAACAGTTGTTACTGTGGTGTCCAAAGATATCAGCTCACTGCTGCCAGTTCCTCCAGGGAAACACCTCATGCTGCACCCTCTTTGTGCATTCCTCTTGATACAAGAGGAGCTTTGTCTCCACTGGACTGTAGGACCAGCCACCCCACCTGCTCCCACCCGTTTCTTTGCATGTAACATGGGTGGAGGACCCAAACAAGCATTTTGACTGTTCCAGAGGCTTAAAGCACGGGAAGGGTAGAAAGTCTAGGGTGACCATCCATTTCTCCCACCACACAGAATGGGTCAGTTGGCGTTGGGACAGTCACAGGCTCTTCCTTACCTTCCGAAAGTCACACTGAGGGTGTTTGCAGACAGTAGGTTCACAGGTGACAATATTTCCATTGCAACGGCAGTCTTGGCAAGAATCTGGCTTCCAAGTTGTGTTATTCTGCAAATAAACATAAGTTTTAAATCAGACTCATGGAGTATGAGGCATGTCTATTTTCCACAACAGCAAACAGCTCAAATAGCTCAATATGGACAGACTGGAAGAGTAAAGCCTGCAACAGACGCACCCCAAAGGCACAACTTTGGTACTATTCATTCAACAACTTCATACAAGCAGTTGAAAGACAAGGCCAGGCACGGCAAGTAATCAACTCCAATGGCAACGTAATTGGTGGGAGATAACCTCCAATGACCTCAAGGTGATTGTGGCATCTCTGGGAAGTTCAGAACTGTCCAAACTGCAGCTGCTGCTATGATCACAGCTTGTGCTGAGGTAGCCGAGCTAGCTCTGAGGTTAACCTGCTCCTGGACAGACAAACAGACAAACAGCTGTGGCACCATACAGTACCCCCATAAGCTGATGGGGGTGCAGGTAAATATTGCCATGCTTGAGCCCAAATGAGCTGTTGAACATAATATTCAAAATTTGAAGAGTGCAGGATCACAGAAATAAAAAGTTCTCATGTCAAAACATGATGTAAACTGTGCTCATTCCATAAGGCTGTAAGATGGAAGGAAAGGCCTGAAGAGATTGAGATGCAATTAAATTGATTTAGTCAAAAATGCTGAATGCACAGCCAGGTACAACCAGGCTTTGCCTGGTCACATTTATTCCAAAATGTCATAAAGAGGACTCTGGCCAAGCAGACAGTCTAGCAGGTCTGGCAATAGCTGTCACCACCACTTGATCAGTGCACCCAACTGGAATATCCACAGCTAACTTGCAAGGGTTTCCACCACCTCTACTTGACCCTTTTCCTATTCCCTCCTCACTGAGGTCATGATCCCACGCTGACATCATGCTTTCAGAAGGCAGCTCAGGTCCTCAACCAGTTGCTCGGACCCTTGGAATCTTATCCTTCCCTCCCACCAGTTTCTCCAAACTCCAAGCAGCCACTTGAGCCTCATTACTTTCGGTAGGATGCTTGGAAAACAAAGCCTTCTTTTTCTTCATTCCCGAACATCCACTTCCAGCTCTCCTGGTTAAATTTATGCCATGCAGGACATTTTCCTGCGTAGTACAGAGAGCTGCTATCCAAGCCACTAAGCCTCATTTTTAATTGATCTAAAAGAAAACCAGACTTTGCTACTCATTTACATGATGTAGTAATTTACTCCAGTAAGTCCATTTACTCACAGGGTAAAGTAAAACTTAAGCAAATTAGCATACAGAAGGATGATTAGCAGTTTACTACTAAGAACATATCTAGGGCTAACTACAAAAGCTGTTAAGCATAATGATAAAAAACTGAAATGTGCCTTAAAGGCCCATTAGAACGCTTAATGAGAAAAAAAAACTTGAAAAAATCTGATGCTTGGTCAAGAGCACAAGCCTGCAAACAGCAGGATAAACAAAAATACTGCTAACAAACCCTTGTGTCTCTTTTGCTTTGCAAAAGCCTTTCGTTTGTATCAAACCATGCTCTTCTCTCGTGGCAAATCTCGTGCACAGGTTAACAAACACTCCGGCAGCATCAGAAACTCAGGGAGATGCTCTGTTAACGTAATGATGGTGGCAACACTGACCTCGGGAACAAGAGATGGCAGTGAGAGTACAGCCCCTTCATCTCTGCCAGCAGACCTACAGTATGGTTAAATTCAGGTTAAGGTATGTGAGTGCCAAGCTTTAGCTAGCACACACAGCAGAGTTAACTCACTCTGCTCTCTTTAACAAAGCTTCATCATAGTTCCATCCACCCTAAGACTCCTAAAACCACGCTAACAACACCCACAACTCCTAACATCTTTCCACTGGCAAAAAGTGACGTTTAATCTGTTTCATGAAGCCACTTATTGAGTTATTCTTTTGCTTGGTTATTTCCAGCTGGAAGAAGAATCCCAAAACAGTGGGTGGCAATGGAGAGAACCTGTGTGAGGGCAGTATCACAGGTGAAAAGCAGTATGAATTTTAAAAGGGGCAGCTCACTGCAGGGTGAGACTGCTGGCTCACAAGCCAGCCATGGGGCAAGCACTGGCCACAGGGAGCGGAATGGGGGACAGCAGACTCTGCCTCATCACTTGGCTCTCCTAAACCTTCATCTGTGGCCTCTCTCCTTCCTTAAAAACAAAAACCAAACCAAAACAAAAAATATTTCTGTATTGGAATAACAGCTGAAGGAGTCACATGGCACAGCATCAGCACAAAGCCACCTCTGCTCACATTTGGAGACTTCAGGGCTCAAGTTTCTAATAAGAAAACCCTCTCTTCTGTTTCCCCCCTCCCCTGTTTTCTAGTATAGTCTGAGCAGGCTAGCTCCCATCTGTGGGCTCAAATCAGCTTTTTCTAAATCCATGCAGCAGATACTTAGAAGCATCTGCACGCCTCAGTGATTTCCATTTGCCAGGTACCAGATTAAAACCAACACATCTCTGCGGAGATTTTAAGAATTCAGAATCTAGTTAATGGTCAGGAAACTGCTACCTGATTTTTTCAATATGAGAGTCCTCCACGCCATTCATGAGTCCCAGCATTCAGCTCTTTTTAACAGCTCAACATGTAGCTTAAGATTGCTGGCTCCAGAGCAACAGACCTAAACTCAAATTTGGAAAGCCTGTCTACAATTAAGCTTACTGATTTCTCTATAAAAAGGTGCTGGTTTTATTCTCTGTATGCTACTAAATGTCTCAATGTTACAGTCACAGTACATTGATCAAAATGCAACGCTCTGGCTATGAGCCATTTGGAGTGCTAAGCCATTTAATTCCTTTGAGATAGGAAAGAAAAGCAGCACACATACTTCATACACATGGTGGAGAACCAAGAAAGAAACGGTAGGTTACTGCAACTGGTACTTTTGGTGGTATTCCTGGGTGCTGACTATTTTAGGATCACATTTCAAACTAATTTTAACATGCTCCCTGTTTATGTGGAAGTGTGTAGCTGACAACTCCTAACAAAGAACAGCATAAAAACATTTATTGGTGCTTATATAGAGCTCTTATAACCTGGAGAAGGCAAGCTGATGGTGTTTTAATTATTCTTTTAGTTTCTTTCATTTCAAATGTGACTAAGGCCAACAGAATAAGAACAGTCTTCCCAGTTTTGCCCCTAGCTAACAGTGAGATCTTGGTCCACCCCAGCTAGGGTAGCATGTTCTCAAGCGACACAGAAGCCCCAGTGTTGTAAGAAAGGCTTCCAAGTCACTCTGCATATAGAACCTGAGACATACATCATCTAGCTGCAAAATGAGGGTCCCACCTCCCTGTCCCGCATGCTGTATGGCTTTGTCAGCATTCATCCAGCATTTAAACGGCCATTTTAAAGCTCACAGGTATTATTTTTTTAAACATAAAGCAAGACTTTCTGGTAGACACATAAAGAACTGCTGTAAATCCTCCCTACATCTTCTCCAAGTCACTGTACCTCAGTGGACAAATTATCTGCTACAATTTAAGCACTGAATTCCTAGCCTGTTAAGAGTGTACTTTTATCAATGACAATTTAAGGGGCCTTTTCCTTATGAGTGCTAATATATTTAACAGTATAAATAATGAAATGCGGTGCACAGAGCACTTTGAAGATGGAAAGCACTCCTTAAGCACCAAATAGTGCCATAATAATTTATTAATTCTCTGGATTTCCCTACATCAAAAGAAGAAACGCTACCTAATTCAACTGATTTTTAAATCACCATGCCAGAAGAAGAAGATCTACATTATTTGGTTGCTTTGCAGAACAGAGGCCAAAAAAAGCAAGATATGTTCACGGACCTTTAAAGCTTGCAGGCTTTTAAACCAGATGCAAGACAAAATAAAATAAACCCCAAGACACAGGAGCACAGTGCAAGCAGGTATTTGGTTTGGAGAATACTGATGAGGACTTAGAAAAAGGCAGGAAAGAGAGCACAAGAGCTGCATATTAAGAAAAGGCTCTGCTACTCCAGAGGAAAAAAAAAAAAAAAAAAAACCAAAACAAAACCAAAAAAAACAAATTTTAACAGATCAAAAATAGTCAGGACTCTGCTATTAATACGTAAAAAGCCCCAGTAACTTGATCAGATGCTGCTTAACGTGGGGTATCATCATACTAGATAACAATCTGTGCTCTATTCTGGTGTGGTGGCTATGGAAATAAGAAGCATCCAACAGCTGGCTTCTGTCCTCCTCCCAGCCCCATCCCTATCCTTACAGCTTCATGAAAACATTCAGCCAATCCATAAAATGTGGCAGGACACTGGACTGTCCTCTGTAGCACGTCAGGCTCATAAAGCTTGTCATCTTGTTGGTGCTACTGCTGCAATTGTAATAAAAATGGCCTTTAGTTGTGCCAGGGGAGGTTTAGATTGGATTTTAAGAAGAACTTCTTTCCTGAAAGAGTGGTGAGGGATTGGACCAGGCTGCCCAGTGTGGTGGTGGAGTCACCATCTCTGGATAAGTTCAAAAAAATTGTGGACATTGTATTTCAGGACATAGTTCAGTGGTCCTGGTAGCGTTGGGTTGATGGTTGGACTTGATGATATTAGAGGTCTTTTCCAACCCTAATTATTCAATGGTTCTGTGAATTACTAAACAAGGCAAAACCAGCAATGTCCGGCTGAAGCCTCAGTGTTAGCTAGGAATTAAGCTTGGAATTTTTACCATCATGTCAAAAACAAGGTGGTTGTTATTGCTTATCATGTACCCTCCTAATTCCCTTTCCTGTTTTTATGAGAAACCAGTAAAACTCATGCAATCAGCTTTGCAAGAGACCGCTCTGTCCCCAGAAGGGTGCGAGGGTGGCACTCCTGATTTGGGTTGCTGCTCTGCTGGGAGCCACGTCCCCACACAGCCCCCAGCCTGAGCACCAGGTTGGATTTTCAGAGACAAGGGAGGGGAGGCAGGTATCATGTGTCTCGGAGGAGGAACACGAGGCTGCTTTGTTGGAACCAAGGCAGAGCCCAGAGCAATTACACTTTTGGTAACAATTACACTTTTGGTAACAATTACCAGCATTGCCCACCAGCTGCCAAGTGAGGAGACTTGGCAGCTCAGTATCATCACTCCCATTTATCATCTCCGCTCCAATTAGTCGACAATACCAGGCAATTGGCAGAACAAACCCAAATGTAAGGGAAGCTGAGAGAGAGCTCCATGGTCTGTGGGGATATCCGTTAATGGAGCGATGAAGAGATGAAAGTAATTCAGAGACACATAAAAGATTCCTAGTGTGCTTTCGGGCTTAGGCTTTATGTTTTATCTTTTGCAGTAGGGAGCTGTTGCTGCCGCCGAGTATGTTTTCAAATTTGATATGTGCTCGTGTATAATAAAAACCTCTTGAAAATGGGCTTTTAATGGGCTTATTCCAGCATGCCCACAAGCAGAACAACATCGGAATGGCTCTGTCTCTACAACCAAATGGAAATGCAGCTCCTCTTGGTGGAAACAGGCCCTGGGCTCCTAGGAGAGAGCAGAGCAGTTACGGCAGAGCATACAGCTTGATTAACAACTCATTAACACCAACACACTGCTTCAGGAATCGGGAACTATTTTTAGGAATTAAGAAGTTGCACAAATTGAAACAAGGTGCTGTTTCCATGGCTCATTACTTGAGTGCTTTTCTACATTTTCTGTTACATCTTTTACCAGTTGTCCCAGCCTTGAGAAAATCAAGACTCCAAACAAAATGTCCCAGCGGCCCTAAGCTATTTTCAGGGATGGGAAGACTAGGATATATTCTAAGATATTCTTAAATCACTTAGGAGCTGTTGCAAACTATGCTCTCTTTCCTACAGACACAAGAGCAGTCCCTAGGAAAGGGCTCAGAGGAATCAAATGCACAGAGAAAACAGGGCTGATGAATTAAAATGATTTTTTAAAAATCCTTAATTCCAATAATGATTTAAATCAACACACAGAAATCTTTATTTAGACCACCAGGTCAATTGTTTTTCTGCAGCAGTGTTTCTCTGTAAAGGTTAATGCCTCTTGGTTGGTGCCTGTTTATGTAGATTCATCTGTAGCCAGATATATCCTTTATACTAAACACTGCACTTTAGTTTTGCCCTGACTGGACGAAACACTGCTCTTATTTACTCTTTTCGGGACATGAATATTAAAGCATCTCTTATTTAACTAAACACAAGAAACCTCCCAGAAAACAATGGTGTCTGGCAATACAGTTGTGCCACGCTTTGCTACCATGAAGCCTCCAGGAAGAGAACCCCTACACAAACCCATACACCATGGAACCCAGCAGCTCTGACCACCTAACCATGGACAACACACCGTGCTCTTAAAATACCATTACAGAGGTTGAGAAATTAAAGGTGTTCTAAAACTTGTTTTAAAAACATTTTCTTAAGCACCAACAATGTTGGAGGAGGAGGAAACACTCGCCCCAAACAAGTTTGCAGACTCTTTGCAAACTTTCTTCACACATTTGAATCTGTCTAGAAAAGGACCTGGTGAACAACTAGCAGTAAAATCCATGACTAGAAGGGAAGGGGTTGCAATTGGAACAGCACTGCACACAGTGAGAGCAAAGATCCACCTCATCCAGCCAAAATCAGACAGGTTAGAACACAAATACAGAAAATGACACTTCTGCCAAAAATACCCTCTGTGCAGTTTACAGTTCAGTGACTGCCCAAGTCATAAGTCGTGTTTCTGCTTTGAATCATTCTCATGGCTTCCTCCTCTGTGAATTTGCCCAGTCTCCCCTCAAACTCATGTAAACTTTAAGGACTGACATCTTCCAGCAAAGTTTTAGGGCTTAATCACACACTGAGTGAAAATAAACCCATCTCCCTTGTGGAGAACTAAGGTCTGCACCGTGCTGTTATGGAAAAGGGAAAAAAACAGGCGTCAGGCAAATAAATGGTATGAAAACACACTGGGCTCCTTGCAGAGAAAAGGGAACAGTGCTGCTGATCCACGCCTGATCACGTGGATGCCATTGTGCCATGGACAAAAACCTCTCATGCATATGCCTTGGCTACAAGAACTTTGGAAAGGGCACAGAGGGGAGAGGATCATTAAACAAGAAAAGGTTGGGTTTTTTCCTCCCATTTCCTTCTACTGCCTGTCTTTTCTGTGCCAAATTGTGTGTCAAGTTTGATGAACTGCACACATCAGCAACTCTCTTTAGCAGCCAGAAAAACTTTTGGGGTCCTCCTGATGTTTTTTTTTTACCTTTTGTCCAACGGTTCCTAACCTGCCAACTGACAAATTTCAAACACGCTCCCCAAAAATTACTTCTGAATGGATATCAAACCCATAGTGTTTGACTGAACAGCTGCTGAAAAGAAGGGAGGTAAGGGATTAATTTAACCTAAACTCGATGAGGGATTTAATGATGGCATTTATTACAATATAATGGCTACCTCTGGAGCTGCAGGAGTGACAATCTCCACTGTGTTGCTCCAGGGTACATGCAGGTATACCTAAGGCAAAGCACAGCTTTACCTGTCCAAAAGCACCACAAAGGTTTTTTTCCAACCCCTTAAAATCATGTTGCTCGTTTGAGAATTGAACCTGTGAAAGCTGCCAGGACTTCAGCAGGCCAACATCAAACACTGAAGGCTGCAGAACTGCAGGCAACCGCTGCCAACTAGTGCTCACAGAACCACAGCCTGAAAAAAAAACAATCACAGCTCTGAAATCGGCCATTAAACCAACTTAATCCAGTGCATATATTAGAAGGGATTGCCTGCAGAGCACAGCCTGGCTTATACCCTCCAGAACACACTGCTGGCCTTTGGAGGTTTTTTTACACTTTTGAAAGGAGGAGAGAACATCCTCTGTGGTCCTATCATAGATATGTCAAGTGATGAAGTAATATTGCCAGCAGGATGCATAATTTCAAATCCATCCTGTGGTGCAGCTGAAATGCCACGTTGGGCTGAATGCTTCAATGTCAACTGCACCTAGCCAGGGCAGAATGAACAAAATAGGCTGAGCCTTTTATCCCATTTCTAACAAAAAAACATCAGGGCATGAAAATCATTGCAGCTCAGCTAGCTGATTCAGCAGAGAAAGGAAATATCCTTCAGTAAAAGTCATTTGCAGTAGGCCCTCTGAAGTACTGTCTCGGTGTAGCGTAACTCTATTGCTACTCCTCCAAGGCAACCATACACTCCAGAGCAATTTTGCAAACCACTTTAGCAAATACATAGGTTTCTCCAATTCCAACCTGGATATTTAGGAGGTATCCTTTCCAAGTGCAAAGCAAGGAATTACACGCCCCGAATCCTACTATTGTTACTGTGGATCCAAGCACAGTCATCTCACATATGGCTCCCCGAAAACACAACCCTTCGTGTCCTCATCTTCCACCTCAGCTCCCTTTGCAGCAGCAGATCAATAAACTGGTTCTCTCTTTCCTTCAAAGGGGGAAGGAGACCCCTGAAAAAGTCCTGCCAAGTCATTCATCTTGGTGAACAAAGACTTCATTACCAAAGAAAAGTGATTAGGAAAGGCCTGCAGAAAAAGGGATTTCGCAGGCTGTCTTCACGTCCTCTAGTCCTGTTTCAAGAGAGTTTGCTGGTAGCTGTCAAGATTTAACATGGGGGGAATTTTAGGACAAAAGAAAATAATGGCAGCAAAAGTTATGCAACAGCGTATTATTTTCCTCAAATACACAGGATCTGTGTTGCCTTCTGTTACAAATAATCAAATTAGTTTACTCGGGCACACAGAAACCACAGTCTTGAAAACAAAATTAGGCTTAAAATCTCCTGAAAAGGGCAAAGATGAGATATGTATTTGTGTGCTTCTTTGAAGGAGAGTGGTCTCTGTGACCTTTTTTGACAGGTAAGATACGATCAAAGACACTATTTTTGAAATGCTTCATACCATCCATCTTTTGCCTTATTTCTGCTCTGGTTTATAATGCACTTTCTGCAGAGCAGTGTTTAGAATTCCTCTTCCCCATGTGTTCATCCAGCTGCCCAGCTCCTAAAGACGGGTGGGAAAAGTTTGTTGCAAAACTGATTGGCAGAGATGCCTGAACACAGTCAGCATGGAAGGGAGAATTTCAGTCAGTTCAACAACAGTCTTCACATTGACAGGCAGTACCAGTAGAAGGCTGCAGCAGCAGATGTAGCAGCAGGACAGATCTCAAGGCCCCAGAAAAAGGAGAAACAGTTTTCCCAAATAGTCTAAGCAACCTGTGATGAAAGAAGTTCCTCTATGAAGTGATCAGAAGGAAAGGAAACAGGTTCTGGAAGGAAATATGGTGGTGGATGAGGGTACTACCTTGTGACAGGTTGGTAGGACACCTGAGAAACAGCAACTCCTCCAGCAGTACAGTTTTTGTTAATGCTGCTTGATTTAGGGATTACATCTGTCCACTGTCCAGACATTACGTGCATTATCAGGATATGTAAGCATCAGGACAGTGTGCAGAGAAACACTACAGGCAACCATTTCACCTTGAAATATGCCAGAACTGGCTTTCCTCACTGACTTAAAAAAAAAAAGGACAGGGTCATCACCAAAAATCAACAACAACAACCTAGGCAGTGACAAATATTTCCAAAAAAACAAATCTCTCGCTGCAACTCCCAGCAAGATTATTGCTGGACATGAAGGGAAGACAGGAAGAAACATTCCTACCCTTGTCTCTTCATGTGTGTACACCACAGTGAAAGCAACAACCTCCTCCAGCACACTCACTACCTAAGGAAAAAATTACATGTGCCTGTAATTGTAGTTCAAACTGTTTCCAGGACACTCACCGGGAAGGTGCCTGATTATCAGGACAGATGAAGAATGACAGCATGGGAAGATGGAGAGAAAAAGTAGCTGAGTTAAACAACGTGATCCTAACTACTCACTGAGTTGATCATGCTCTGAAAATGGTAATTTTTTACAGCGATAACAAAGCACACCCCACGCAAAACACGCTGAGGAGAATCACAGATAATTACCTCTTGCTCTACAACAGAAGGAATTCCATGGGTCTAAGGCTACCCTCTTTGGTTGTCTTCATGGTTTCCAGACATATCTCTGTTAACAGGAGTTTCTCCTACTGAACTGTAATGAGATGAAACCAGCTCCTGCTCAGGGAACTGATTAATGCATTTTTTTAGTCTCTCTACATTCTTTCCCTCCTTTTCATTGATTATCTCCAGTTTTTATGAACTTTCCCCTTTCTTTATTGCACTATTAAATACCAAAAGCACAGCTGGAGCTCTCATGATACTGAAAACACTGACGAGATTGGCTAAATCTGGTCTACACCCTTAACTGCACATTGGCACCAGACAGCTGGCATCAGAAAACACAGCAAAGGTTCAAAAAGGGTGAGCAGGCTGAGGGAGCGGAGGCAAAAGCTGCTGAAGAACATCTACAGGGGAGCAGCCTTTGCCAGTGTGTGCAGTGGAGGCAAAAATAACAACTACAGGGCTGGAAAGGGTGGTCAGGTGAATCACGAACCATTGCTCTCCAGGGAGGAAGGGATAAGAAACAGCTGCATAAGGCATTTAAACTCCCTCTCCTGAGACAGTTAAGAAAAACAAAAATACTGGGCATGGCTGGTCTCAGCAGGAGAAGTACTGTTGTGTTAATTAGCATGATCAGCTGTCAGGCAGAAATAAATCCTGTTAGCCATTGATAAGAGGCAGCATTCCAGAGGAAATAAATTGCAGGGGTCTTTGGGCTTGTGCTGGAACAGTTAATTTTGCTTTCATTATTCAGAAGCACTGCCTAAAAGGTCATGGCAAAAAAAAAAAAAATTAAAAAAAAAATTAAAATTAAAGTCCTACAATCCTCTCTAAAGTATATTTATTTTTTCAGTGCATAAGAACGTGTAACATCAGGATTCTATGGACTGCTCTTCCAATATAATGCCAGGGAAATGTGTGGAGTTGCTCTGAAAATAAACACAGTCTGTACTTCACACATCTCTCCTATTTCCTCCCTTTACCACAGTTTTCCCACAACACAAAACCCAATTTTACAAAATTTGGGTAGTCCAGAGTAGAAGGAAGCTAAGGGGCAAAGATTACCATAACTGCTACAGCTCATGCACAAGAATTTTCCTCTCTCATCCCCTTCTTAGTACCCAGCCTCTTGCTCAGAATAAACCTGTGGCAAAAGCTTGGTAACAATTTATATGGCAAGCCCATAACTGTGTCAGGAGCAGTAAGGGTAAGAAAGAGCATGTGCATATTTACACTCTTGAACACAGGCTGGGTGGTCCTTAAATCTCTCTGATGCTCATCGTTTAAAAAAGGGATGGTTTTATATCAAAGCACTTTATTCCTTCACTGTAGTGCTGTCTTAATCTACAGAAGCTGCCCTATGAAATATTTAGCAGAGGCAAAACATATGCATCCCCTACGTTCAGGTTGAAGTATGGGCTGAATACTGTTGAAAATAATACCTAAGAATTTCCTTTAGTTAATCATTTTAATTCTGTTTCTTTAACAAGCTTAAATGAGTGCTTGCTAATGTGTTTTTCAAAGCACTTCTCTTGGATATATAAAGCCTCAGGTATCAATGTCCACACACATTTGGAGACAAGAGACTAACAGGGAGCTCTCATTACATCACTCCTGGTGCTGCCATGGATATTTGCCAGTCTGAAGATTGCTAACTGACAGGGTCTGAGCTAATTCTTGTCATGCTACTTCACGCATGGCTAGGAATAATTGCTGTCTCATTATAAATTTAATAATGACACTGTGATAGGGTAGAATTCTTCTTCTATTCCTTTTTTTTTTTTTTCTTTTTTTCCCCTTCTTAAGGAAGGTATGAAACAAATTTACTTTTACAGAGCCTGGTTATTTCTAATTAATTTTTTCCCTCAAAGAAGGAAATCACATTTTTCAGGATTTTGCTCAGGTAGTTTTTACAGGACTTAGGCAACACCTCCACAATGTTTTTAACTCCAGGTTCCTCGTGAGATTTTGGTTTTCCTTCACCTGCATCTACTTTGAGCAAGAATCCCACACTTGATGGCTGCCTATACCCTGAATGATTCACAGCATCCCTGAAGAACGAAGAGATTTAGATCTGTTTACCTGTGGCCACCTTGTATTCTGGAAGGGGGAAAATAAAACCTCAGCACACAAATAAATATTGAATTGAACTCAAATACACCACAGATTTCCAAGCTTATTGGACCACACGATGTTAAACCAAAACACACACCCAAGTCTCACTAAGGTGCACCGTAAAGATGGCATAACAAATTACAGCTGAGAATGCAAGGAATTTGAGAAGGAAAAAAACATGTAATCAACTATCTCCACTATCAGGAGACACCTGGAAGCATCTGGGCTGTAACCAAGACAGGTGACACGCTGAAGAGGTGATGTAGGGCACAGGCCAACACAACATTGTTCAAGTATGTACTTCCATGGGAGGAAGAGATGATAAAAGTCTATGGAGGAATCCACATGATATTAATGGTGATAGGCTTAGCTCAAGAGAAATAGCTATTTTACTGCCAACACCAAAAACAAGCAAGAAGGCAAAAAAAATCCTTGCCAGCACTCCTTTTTCACTCCTCTGCACTGCAATGCTTTTGAGAGGTCTGTGCACAACAGCACGAGGGATGTTCCAAACACCTGCATCCACCTTTTGATTTGAGCTCCACAGGTCACATTCTTCCCGGTAACTTCTGTTAGCTTTATCTTTATCTTTATCTGAACCCAAGAAACTTTGCTTGTCCAAAGACGCCCAGAGTAAATGAAATAACAGTGGAAAGCACATCCTAAATCACAGTCTTGAACTTGTACCTAATGCTTCCTACTCAGCACCATGAGAAATGTTGTCTAAAGCTCTGGAAAGAAATTGCCACAATGTACAGTCGTGGTGAGACAACTTGTTTTTCAGTGGCTTGGGAACATTAAGTATTTCAGTGCTCCCTTCTATACTGCAGTAAATATTGCACTTGAAATCCACCCGATAGGTGTTTAACTCCTGCTATTAATCTTACTTTCAAGTCTTGGGATCTGACATACAGGTTTAAGGGTTCATTCTGCAAGCTGAGAAAGCCTTGAAGAAACCATCATAAACACAGTCCTCACCAATTACTGGGCAACAGCTTAAGCAAGAATATTTTTTGTGCAGGGCAGCATCTCTGCCATTATTCTTTGGTCAAAGACTTGAAGCAATCTCCTCTGTCAAGCCAAAAACCCTCAAGATTAGTGTGTAATATCTGAGGGTTGGATTCACATCCTCGCACAAGCACAGAAGTGTGAAACAGGGCTAGTGTGGTGACAGATGAGTGGGAAGTGGTTGCATTATCACCCTCCAGAACAAACATGTTCAAAGAGCAACTGGACTAAGAGGGAATTGCACTTGGGAAGCCTGAGCGCAGCCATCTAGCATCCTCCCCTTGAAAACATGCACCAGGCAGCTTCAGATTGAGAAGAGATTCCTAAAACCACAGAGGGTTATTGAAAGCAAACTCACAGCTCTTCCCAACGCAGCACACTAAAAATTGTCCAGCTTCCCCCACCTTCAAAGGGGCATCAGTCTTTCTGAAGCCTACAAAGCTTGGCGTATAGCTGAGGGAGGACGCCTGCGTGCAACACCGCTTCTATCGGCCGCTGCAAGATGCTGGATGAAAGCCTCAAGAGAGCCAGGGCTCTCCCTGCCAGAGCAGATTGCTCAAGGGAAACCCCAGATCCCACTGGGCTGAGACATTAAGACAGCCAAGACACGCTGTGCTTGGAAACGGGGATCTACTGAGGGATAAAACTGCTTCTTACCCCATCATTTATCTGCAGAGCCTTCCCAACCCATGAAGAGAACAGAAAGAGAATTTCAGAGCTTAGCTCAGAGCATACTTGGCTTCAAAGTGAGCCAACACAATTTTTGTTACTGGTCTTACCTGTGTGATTACTCTGGGTACCACTCCCATGCCTGCAGACACAGTTTACCAAGAATGAAGTGCCCACGAGCCAAGCACACGAGTTGTAACACATCCTCCCCGCCCCTCAATTTGCACTGTGCAAATAAAGCTTCATAAAATAAGAGAGTCTCCTCTCTAGAAAGAGGATTTGCTACCCCAGGATCACTTTTGTCACAGAGCCATCTATATGTTGTTACAGCTACATTTACTCACTGCGTCTGCAATGAAAATATGCCATCTGGGATGCCAGGGAAGGATGGGGTTCTACTCATGTTGTCATGCTGAAGTGAACACACCTGGCTCCACAAAGGAAAAAGAAAGAAAACCTGGGGCAGACGGACAGCAGACAGGACCCCAGGCTCCCTGCTGGCTCTCCAAGCCTTGGTCAGGGTAAAGAAAAAGGCCTGGCTCTTCCCATAACCTCCTCCAGCTACTTCACCTCCTAGGCATCACCAGCACATGGTTCCCACCACACGGCAGAGGATAAGAAAAGATCACATGGGCTATCTGAAAATGAGAGCCAGTGAAGAATGTTAATCCAGCCGTACCCGGTTGGCAGCAAGCCCTGCTACGTGCTCTCAAGGAACAGAACCAAAATTCAGATGCCTGGTAAGGTGCTTGTTTGAAAAAGGGAAAGTATCATCAGAAAATTGATAATGTCAGAAGTTATTTCAAATGCTTTGAATGTGGGAGAGGGGAGAACTTTCCACATCTTTCTATCATGTCCTTCTTTCCTGTCATTTCTCCTTCCTTCTCCCTGCTATTTTTCCATTTCTTGTTGCCATCATGCATTAAATTCTTAATATTCAGGCTGGTTTACTTCATCTACCCTTTCAAATTGCACCTGCACTTGTTTTGTTGGTGGGCCCTGCTACTTTCTGCAACTTTTCCACACTTTACTAGCTCTGGAAAGTCACATCGTGACAAAAGAAAAATCCAGATTTTGCAATCTTGGTGTCATCTTGGTGCCATCTCGTTACCCAAATGTCTTCAAAATTTTCAGATTTCAAAGTCACTGAATCTTTTAAATTTTTAAACTTTCCCAGAATGTAAAAGCGCTCTGAAAGGAGAGGGCATTTCAGTGCTGATTTGAAATGTCTCTGAAGAAAAAACACAGTGAAATATCCCAGAGAACCATCTTGTCTCATGAAAAAATTTATTTCCAAAACCTAACCGTAAAAAGGAAAGTAATTTTGAAGAGTGTTACTTTGAACAGTGAACTTTGCTAACACAAATAATGCCACAGTAAAAACCCCGGTTCCTAGACGGAAATCATTCCACAATTTTGGTGCAGCAAATTATTCAAATACCAGAAGAAAAAAAGGGAAGCGGCCTGAAAGTAACTATGACTACCATGCTGCTGAAGTTGGTAGCCAGGGACTCTTTCTTACTGGACCAGAATGTAAGGCAGACTCAAGCCTGGCAGTTTTTCTGACCCAAAACCCAAGGACTGCAAGTAGTCACTGAAGAGACACAGCAGTGTCACTCTAGAAGAAAATCTAAAGTTCAAACACGCTTAGGGTAAAAAATAATATTACCTTTTCTCTCCAAAATGTCTCCTGTGGATGCCGTGCCCTAATTTTGAGCTGGTCACACATGCCATCCCAAGAGTTGAGTTTTTAATTTGAGCAATGGCAATGGAATGTAAAACAATTTTAGTATTTCAGATGGATGAGTCCGGAAAGTCCCTTCCTTCCAGATGTCATTTAAATTTAATAAAGAGGCATAAGAAAAGTGATTTATGCAAGATTGAAGTCCTAGGAGGAGCAGCCTGTCAGACACAATACTTCATCCATTGCTCCAGTGTAAGAGTAAACTGCACAAATTCAAAGCAAGCAGCCAGAAGCAGCCAAAACTAAGCTATCTATGGAAGTTTTGGCCACAGTACTCTTATTAGCATTTTGTTTAAACAGAAGTATTAGGTATTGATGATTTACCAGCATACTGTTACACAGTTTGCCTGATCCCTCTAAAATTTCCATATTGTGTCTCTAGGAGCCAAGTATATTTGTTGGCAACTCAAGGAGGATGCTGGCTGTTCAGCACACCTAAGCACAAGTGCTAACAGACAGGAGGTAATCTGTAACAGTGTGCAAAACCACCTTCCTCATAAGGGTATCTCCATTATGCCAGTTCAGAAAAAAACCTTTAGGCAAGACTGTAGAGAACAACAAGAGAAGGTGCTCCACAAAAAAGTCTCCAGAAGAAAGGCACTGGGTAATAGCAGACAGCTGCCCTTCTGAAGGTGACTTGAGCATCTAAGTGCACAGTCCAGAAAGGAAACCACCATTCCTTATTTCTGAAATACTGGGGTCCGTCAAAGTCAACAGAAACACTCCCTTTGCTCCACTGTTAGATTTCCTTCTTCTCCCAGCAAAACAATTATTCCTGCT
>NW_008631867.1:112630-124986 GCF_000691845.1 Merops nubicus
CCTCCCTCTGCTTCCAGCTAATGAATAAAAAACAAAAGCTGCACTTCCCGAAAACCCATGTTTGACCCAGCATCAAATCTGTGCCTTACCCTGCTTTGATTCCCCTGCAAATAAACAACATTTTAAAAGTCTCTGGTCTACAATCATCTCATTTCATCCTAACCTCCAGGCAAACTGAACTTCAGTCCTGCTAAGGATGGGGTCACTAGAAATGCCCTTGTATAAACATTTGGCTTGTCTCAATTACTTGATCTTTGTGTGTTCAGCATTTTACAGACACATGAGCAAGTACAGGCTTCCTCTCTCCTTTTTTTCTCTCTCCCTATCTGGTTAAATTCAGGACAACTAATCCTTCAATTACAAGCAGAGTTAAAGCACAGTTGCACGGAAAATGGTGTATGAAGTGTCTGTTTACATCTCCAGCCACTGAGGGAACCATTATCATCCATCCAACTGTCACAGCCCTTTGTATCATACGGTCAGGCCATTAGGATTTAATTCCTTTACATATCTAAAAGTCATTTACTTGCAGGAACATGCAATTAAATGCATCATGCCAAGCACAGTCGCAGGAGTTTTAACATTCATTATCATACTTGTTTGTCAGTGCTGCAACAGGCACTCCTAAATTCATTGGAGTAAGTGCTTAGCAATTTATGCTGGGAAAGGCATGGGTCCATTTGATTTGAGGCTGCTCAAACGTGGCAGATGTGAGCAGTGACACTCTCTGCAACACCAGCTTCTACTGACTGAAGACTACTGAACACTTAACAGCCAACCCCTCCCCAAAAAGCTTTCTGTGCAGCCTGCGAAGTCCCCAGAAGAACCTAGTTCCTCCTATTCTAAGTGGCAATACCTGGGACTCTGAGGCTGCTTTTGTTTCATTCATGTGCAGCAGATACGGCTTGGTACTTTCCCACCATGCAGAGCTTTGAAAAAATCAGACAGATCCATCAGTATTTTCACCATTGCCTGAAGCCACAAAATGTGTTCCGGTGGCTAACCAGATCCGTCAAGCCCCTCCAGTTACTCAGCCCTATGAACCACACACAGTGTCCTCTTCCTTCAAGTGTGCACTCCTAGCATGAGCACTCGTATCAAAACCTCATCAGAAACAACCCTTTTTCAATGGCTTTTCATTTAAACATTTTCCCTAATTAGAAACATTTTAAAGCTTTCCATAGTGAAAAGCAGGTAAGAGGGATGCAAATTAAGATACAGTTTGCCCAGAAGGCCGGAAAACCATCTTCGTTACCCAAAGAGCCAGAAAACCTTAGTTTTCTTAAAGCAAGAAAAAAGGAACTGACTCCAAACTACCAAACTACCCTGACAAAGGACTTTTAGGAAACAGTCCCCCAAAATTCCATGTTTTACAGCTTTCCATGCGTGGTGAGGTGGGGAGCACTTTGTCCTGGCTGGGATCTCAATTTGAGGTGGGAGTTTTCCTAGCACTTGTGAGGTGGGAGTTTTCCCAGCACTTGCCTCCCCACCAACACATAAAATCTGCCCAGTCACACACTACCCTTCTCTGTGTCTATAAAACACCTTGGAAGGTGAGAGTTTCAACAGGATTTTTCAGACAGGTAGGAAAACAAAGCCTGGTGCTCACAAATAACACGTGCAACAGCACGTTGCATTCCCTGTACATTCTCTGCAATCAAAACATAAGGCAAGACCCTAAGTTTGACAGCAGGCTTCCCTCTGGCAAGGACTCACGGGGTGGTTTTGACAGACAGAACCACTGAACATTGCTGAAGTTGGAGGTGTGGTCTTTAAAAACATGTTTCTGGTAGGATAATAGATTTGAAGTTTCTTTGGCTCTCATCCATTTGAAAAGCATCAGGCAAGAGTATGTTTTTACGTTTAGGAGATTGCAGTATCTGCCCCTGTGTGGTACCAACAGTTACTCTGTAGAAGAAGTTGTCCCAAAACAAGAATATCTGCAAGAAAATATGAAGTGGAAGTACCGGATATAGATGCAGAAACAACCAAGTCAAAGCTGGTTGTCCAGCACAACCTCTGCTAACATCAAGAGTATGTTTTTACGTTTAGGAGTTGGTTGTCCAGCACAACCTCTGCTAACATCTCCTTCATGCTGTAGAACCCTCTCCACTCACACAAGTCCCTTTTCCAGACAAAGAGGAGCCAAAAATAAGGTGGGGAACCTGTTTTCCTGCAAAAAGCCAGCACGTTCTAGCCTGCATTAGCTCCCATCCTACTCTCAACAGCCTATTCTCATACTGCCACTCGGGCAGCATGGCTTCTGAAATGGAAGCTGGATTGGATATCTGGGTTTGGAGCCTGTATGCACACAGAGTCTCACTTCTCCAGTGAGAATCCAAAGAACTCCAGGGAGAAACACAGCTCCCAGCAGTGCACCCCAATGGGACTGCCTGGTGTAAAAAGACTCGAAAAATGATTTTTCAAAAAGCCCAAAATAAGACTTTTAACAGACACCTCAAGAAGAAACGAATGAAAAATATAATTTTAGAATTCTGATGTAAAAGGAACCTCCCAAGAAGCACATGTAGGGTCTGCTAACTAGACAACAAGCTGAGGAACAAAGATGGATGACCACAAAAGCGGAGTTTACTATTACCATCTGCTAACTGCCTAAGTTTTAGTGCAGAAAAAGTTCTACAGCAGGAGCGCAATCAACAAAACGGATGCTCAATGTACAGAATGGATCAAAGTCTCCTGGAATTTATGCAGCTTATCCCTAGAGATGACGGTCGTGAAACAGAGAAGCTCTCTCAGATGCTTCCTTGCTTTATGCCCAGGAATAGCTACAAAGGAGGCAAAGGTTTCTGGATCTTACCCATACCCAGGAGCAGTCTCAAAAGATAAGACAGCACAATTTGATTCAGTGCAAAAGGATTATCCCGATTTCAGTAAGTCTGACCTTCACTGCCCTAAAATAAATGTTTCCTGTATGATAAAAAGAAGAACACTGGCTCTTGCACTTCACAATCAGGAAAATCCGTGCTTTTAGCCAGGCCTTCTTTTAATGCTAGCAGGGTTAACTTTCACAAGGACAAGTGCTAAGTCCAGACAGAGAGCTGAGGTGAGCTATCCCTCGATGCCTCACTGAAATCAGCTCTGTACGGCACTCTGTCTTTTTTGCTGTGTCTGCCCAGAAGGGAAAGCTTTACCTCTGATCCCATTCATAGCTCTTACTAACAACAGGCTGCAGCTTGACCCAGATGCTGTTTTATGGCTCAGCTTTCTATTGAAGAAACAGCAATATTTGTTAGCTGAACCCTACACCCTTCATTTTATTCTGTCATCTGTTGATTGCACTGGACATGTTACACTAAAAGTACCTTCACAAAAGCAACAAGCAGAATTTATTAGATGTGGTGGCTCTGCACGAGGAGGAGTCTCCCAAAATACACTTAGTGCTGTTCCTGTTTCCTAATCACAGAAACGGTTCTCAACATACAATAAGTGGTCTGCTTGTATTTCACAAGACAGCTACTTCCCACTTCGAGGAAAAAGACCAAGTGCAAAAAAAACTAGGTGAGGTCTGCACGAGATTTTTCTGTTACCACGAATACCCCCGAGATGAGGCAGTTAATATGAGAACAAAAAGACAGAAGTTCCTTGATTCTTGTTAATAATTAACTTCAGTACAAGAAAATGCTCTTCTTGGAACATACCTTTCCTGAGCAAGCACAATTCACAATGATATAGATAACAACAAGCAACAGGAAGGAAAATGTGTCCAGCTGATGATCATAAACCTAAGATTTCTCCAGGAATGCTCCTTTTCAGGGCATCTGCAGAAAATTATCTCCTGGGCTTGACACAGACCTCGCACGCAAAAGAAAGACTTTGGCAAATGGGAATGCACCAGTGTTAGGACACGATGCGCTCGCTCCGAGACGGACACCCCTAGGCAAGATCAGCTCCAGTCAAAACAAGTCCTTGATCCTGCAAACATATAAATCCCTGACCGTAATGAATGAGGTGTGATAAGATGCACAGGAATAATGATCCCGCTTAGATCTCTGCAGCATTTAGCACAAGTTAATGTAATTCTACACAACAACGCTGTAAGTTCCATTATTCCTTTGCACTGTATTAAAAAATCTGCATTATGCCCATTCAGAGCTAATATAAAAATCTCCTCTTGGCCTATATTCACAATTCCTAACAGCAGAAAGTTTAAAAACAGGGGGGGAGAAGTCCAAATGCACAGCTAGGTCAGGTAGGAGACAAGGTGCTCTGAAGTCCTGAATACCAAATAACTGTGGTACAGGTTTTTTGATTTCGGTTTGACCAGTGTCAAACACTGTATTTTTGGTATTTTTTGCCAATTGTTACAGCCACCAAAGGCTCCAATGTTTTCAGCCACCAAAGTAAACAAGTTTTTTTTCTGTCACAGACAGAGAGAGAAATGGCCCAAGTCACACAATAAATTATGTAACAGGGCTGAGATGCAAGCACACTTTCCAAAAATGCAGGTTGGGTGGAAATATTGCTGAGCTGACACCAGACAGGAGCCAAACTGAACGTTTCTATGCTCGCTGACCATCATTTATCAGCGACACAAAAATTACAACTAGGGCTGGTACTTCCAGGGACAGTGTTTTGCCAGAACATCACTCACAAAACCTCACGTACCACACATCAACTCTCCCTCAGATCAGACAACCTCCCCCAACTGTGGTTATCCAGTCACACAGCAGAGCAACTAAGGAGAATTGCCACCTAGGTTCCCTGCAGCCTGGCCGAAAAGATTTTGGCATTCGCCACCCATTCCCACCAGACTTCCTATTGGTGTTTAAACTAACTTTTAATTCCTATTTCCTACTAATCCTTATAGTCTTTTTCTTTTTTTAAGTATAAAGCACCCAAGAAAGAAACGCAGGAGACTAAATGTTTGCACATACACATCTATCACTCTTACCTTATGGATTTCCAGTCAGAATTGGATCCTTCCTTCCTCTTGTTTTATCACTCCACCTTTCATCAGCTGTTTTTTCACACATTTGTTTTCTAAATTCCTAAAGTTAAATCAGTCATAACTCAATCAAGTCTGAAGTGCGATTTAATTACCAGCATGCATATAAAATGCTGTAGGTTTTCCTCACAATGACCTTAAACATGTTTTAATTGATTTCAGCTTTGCAATTACATCTCTGGTACCCACCAGTACACTCAAGCAAAAAGTAGCTGAGAACAGACACATTTTATAATCCCCAAATTTGTAAATAACATGTGGAAAATCTGATTTCTCCTCTTTTTCCTATAGTTAGTGCAAGATTTTCTCCCTGTTAAAGAACCATTCTGTGTTTTACAAACAGAGAGCACCCACATAGTGCTTGGCCATAGCATCACAGAATCATTCAGGCTGGAAAAGACCTCTAAGATCATCAAGTCCAACCTGCCCTCATCACGTCAACACAGGCCCCACTCCAACAGTTGAGCTACATGTTGGACCCAGAGCTGAAGGCAGCAGCAACAAGACGCAACATCAACGTCGGACCATACCAGAAAAGAATTATCAAAGCCATTTTTAACATCCCTTCTGCCAACAGAGCCCTGCTTGCGGTCATGTATTTCTTGGGCAATCATGTCTCATGGCGCTCCCGTGTAAAGGGTGATTTCTTTCCTGAAACTTCATCAAAGAGTGTATCGTCCCTGTAGTGAACAGAAAGCTGTATTTCTCTTTAAAAAAAAAGGAATAAAGACCTTTCTGTCATTATAACCTCGGTAGAAACAGTTTAGAATTTGAAAGCAACACTGTTGGCTAAGCCACGCAACACTCTGACCATGCAGAAATGACACCCATGGTTTAAAAAGTATTTACTGCAGCAGGAGTCTTGCTCTGAAAACTTGCAATGTCTGGTAATTGGTGATTTTTGGGCCATTTAAAAAGAGTTTACTCACATAAAACAGTCTCAGCCCTTGATGCTTATTGAAGTCAAGTATTAGCTGGTGGGAAGAGACAATACATCAAACCATTATTATCTCCTGCACTTGCAAACAAGGATTTTATTGTTTGCTAACCTCAGAAACGTATTATTTTGTGCCAGCTTTAGAAGTAATGATTACACAGCGACAGTCTCCACCAGGCCAGAGGTTTAAGAGCAATCTGTCCTACGGTTGTACCTGGAGACCACGTGCTAACGCTGCGGAACGCCACAGTGCCATGCCCTGTGAAAACAAAGAGAAGGGTTTTTCCTCAGCCCTTTGGGGAAATAGCCACAAACCAGTTTATTATTTCATGCACGCACGCACAGAAATGACACAGTCATAAAAAGGCTGAGTGGAAAAGTTGAAGGAAACAAGTGTGAAAAGGCTGCAGAACGGACCAGAAGGTAGAAGAGACAGATTTTCAGCTACAAAGTGGCTTTGAGCAAACGGTTTAGCATCTCAGTACGTCATCCACGTGTCAGGACGAGTGGCACCTCTCTAACTTTCATTCTGACTGTAAGGTTTAAATATACAAAACATGTCGCCACATGGGGTCTGCAGACAATAAAGTGTCACAGCAACAGGCCATGGGGGGAAAAAAGAGATAAAAACCTGAAACCCACAACCATCCTCACTATGCCTAAAGCTCAAAACCATTCAAGGTTATTTGAGATTTGGCTGGGTTTGGACTTGCATGGTTTGATTATTTTGGGGTACTCGAGTTGATTGGCAGCTGGCCCATCTCACGGTCTTAGGAAAGCCACGTCCCTCCCTGCTGAAAAATGAGCTAACAGAGATCTCATTGATACTTCACTCATCAGCTCCATAAAGCTGCTCAAGTTTAATCATACACAGGGCACAAAGTTGTTTCCTACTGAAAGAAGCATGCAAAACCAGCTACAATGTGGTTTTAGAGCAGGACTGAGGATTCCCTTTAGAGGAATAACTTTGAGAGTCAACGAAAAAGGAATTTTGCAGCATTTTAGAACAAAACATAAAAAAATTCAACCCTCCCCGCCAAGCACAGAGACTATGTCATGTCACCTGACGAGGCGCAAAGGCCAAAATATCTCTTCAGCCACATCTAAACCATGGAGAACCAGAAACAATTCCTGTGAGCCCTTACCTACAGGCTAGTGCAGGGTCAGCCTCTACTCTACTCCCGGGCTCCCTGAAAAAGACTTGAAAGATAAAACTGCATTTAAAAAAACCTCCTGACTTAATACCAGTGTGAAAGCGGAAATTATTTTGTTGCCTGATATTTATGACTTTATGGTACAACATTTTCACTTGCTTCCTACGTCAAAAAGCAACATGAGGCTACACTGTTTTCTCTTGTAAGCCCTCCCAATTTACAAGAGAAAGACTGCATGTTTAAAAGTCAACATTTCCCAAAGCAGGTGAGTGAAGTCAAGCTCCCAAGCCTAAATTTATGCATCAAAATGTTACTCTCCAAACCCACTGTATTCAGCTGAGCCTTTGCAAGTCAAGGGGAGCCACCGTACAGGTAAAACAGCAGAGAAACAAATCCAAAGACAAACAGCACCTCTAAATTCACAGCCTGGCTTCAGCCTCCTGAACTTGAAAGAGCCACACAAGTCACCACTAAAGCAAGTGACCACAGACAAGGATTTGGGAGAAGTCAAAGAGATCAAAGCTGGGTTATCTTGAGGGAAAATAATCTACTTTTCAGTTCCAAACAAACAAGTGAATTAAACAAGCACACAAACTTGTGCTGGCCACCAAGACACGGTATATTAAAAGCCAAAGTGCTTCAAAGCACGAGCTTGACTTTTCCTCCTCCCTTAATTCTTCCCATCTGGCAAGTCAAAGCTCTGTGCATTGGTCCTTCAGTTCCTCACTACGGCAAGCAGTGAGTTGCTAAGGGTGAAATGAGGAGTTAGAGATGAACTAATCCCACTGTGGCCTCTGTCGTGAACTCACCCCCTCAACCTGTCCTCCTTCAGGCCCTGCTTCCCAGCACCAGCGCTGCCATCCATGGGATCCTCTGCTGAGCAGATTCAACTTGCTGAGTCAGCAGAGAATTATTCACTTTTTCCCTGATTCAGGCTTCTGCCTCTCATGGAGGCAGGGGAAAATGCAGCCAACCCTTTCTGCAGCTGCACACCATTACCTACGATTCAAGGCACCACTAAACAACAACCTCACATGGCTAACTCGCATTTGTTAGACTTTTCTTTAAACTAGAAAATATCGCTTCCGATATCGATATACAAAAAATGATTAATTTTTAGCTCAAAACATTAACTTGCAGCCAAAGTTGGAATCAAAGCCTCCTACAAATGCTACACTGTAACCAACCATAGTGGCAATAACAAAGTCGATTTCCTGTGCTTTTTACTCTCAGATTTCCACAATCAGGAAAGAATTGACCCAATCCATGTGGTCGCAGAGTATCGGGAAGGATTTAGCATATCAGATAAAACAGGACTTGCTGACTAAGAGGAACTCCATTAGCAGAAAGTTGTTGTTAATTCATGCTATCAAGGCTTTACCAGATAAGAAGTTTAAAAGCTTGAGGTTTAAAAATCTACCATTAAACCATCAGAGGGAGAAGAATTGCTTCAGCGGATTTAGACATGGAAGGGTTTTTTAAACTTCCTACAGAGTATTTTCCTGTTCTCCCCCTTCCATCCTATCCCATTTCTCATAGATTACAGTGCTGCTACCCAGTTTGCTTAATGAAGTTTACATAACATTATAGGTACTTGATTTAGCTGTCACAGCTACCATCTGTAATTAATCCTCCCAGGAGCTGGAACGCTGCACAGCTTGTTCCTGCAAGCTGTGTTTCTCATGTGGTACAAGCTTATAACCTCTATAATTCTGATCTCACATCAGTTTTATACCATCATAATTTCTCTGCATTCATTTGGCCAGTTGCAGCAGCCAGTGGAGAACATGACCCCCAGGAAAATGTTTTAAACAAGCTGGATGTTGTCAGTAATGGCAGGAGGGATGGAGTCCTTTCCTTTTTCTTTCCCCTTCCTTTTCCAGAGCAAGAAATAAAGAGGCACACAAACGATGTGTCCATCTATGTTTGCAGAGCATTTCTGTGCATTTTGCACAGGGCTTCTATAGTAAACCACATGCAACCTAGACACAGCCTTTAGTGCTGGAAAGTGTGTAGGTTTCATCTTCTACTAACTTATACAAAGGGGCATCAGCCAAGTAGAGAGAAAATGACAGCACTTCAGCCCCCATTCAGTGTGACATTACAAAACTGGGGAGATGAACTCTGTGTGCTACTGTATTTTCACAGATTTCATACCAAAATGGAGCTTGCTTGTTTTTTTAATGCAAGGAGGCCTGTGCTAGTTGACTTTGCTGAATAAATGAATTCCTGATTCCAGCTGAAAAGCTGCAATTGAAGCACAGCATAATGTGAAGGGAAAAAAGCCAACCACAATTTATAGATTTTGAGTGATATAGAATAATTCATAGCACACCTCAGGAAATTGTTCCAATGATTCCTTATCTTCACAGGAAAAAATCTAACTAATTCCTCTAGCTTTCATTTTCCAGCCACTCCATTTTCTTATGGACAAAAGAAGTTTATTTATTAAAATTTTTGGGTGTGTTACCTTCTTTCACAAATAAAGGAAAAAAGCTGGAGGAGTTTGAAAAAAGGGAAGTGTGACCAGGTATGAAACAGGTCAAATGCTGAATGCCTGAAGACCCTGAACATTTCTCTTCTACTTTATCTCTGCCTGCAGCCAATTCTTTGGCAACAGAAACAACAATGTGGAACTGGCGCTGGCCTCGGGTGCAAGATAAGAAGAAACAAACACTTCTGTGGTAACTTCCCAAGATAAAACTCCTATGCCTGCCCAAAGGCACCCTGTGCAAACATGTTTAATGACTCCACACAATAAATCACTGCTTTCCAAAGCAAATCTGGCCTTGAATTTCTCATTCACAAATTTGGTCGAGACAAAAAATGAAGAGCAAGCCCTAAGCTTTTGAACCTCTCTATAGTTTGTTGGCATGAACAAATTAGATTTCCTCTCCTTGGGGCTTGCAAAGGATCCCACGCTGGATAAATGCTTCAAATGACACATGAAGGCTCAGAGACAAGCTGCTTTCATTTTGTATTTTCATTTGGTATTTTGGGACAGAGGAGCAGGCCTCCCTTGACACCCCTTTGAAAGGGACCATTACTTATCTCCATAACTACTGTAAGCCACTGAAACACTGTCAAACATCTGAGTAATGGGCTTTGCCACATCAGTACCTTGGTCTTTCCTGTCACGGAGAGACAGGAGTAAAAATCAAGATTCACATGGAAAAAAAATAATGTTTCCTGAAGAAACTAAGACAGAGGTAAAAAAGAAACGTGCAAGAAGACCTCATCTCTGATAAAACTTTCAAAGTGAGAATAACAAAAGGAAGCCTCCCTGCTCACAGTGATGCCCTCGGCAGCATTTAGTCATAATTTACGCGTGTTAGAGAGTACGGGAGACCCAAATGGGCTCAAGGTCCCCTCAGCCCGAGTACTCTGCACAAACAGCAAGTATCAGTTCACGTGATCATACAGAGATAACCTAAAACTGAGAGAAAGAAGGCCAATTCAGCTGGGAGATGAAGGGGGACTTTACTCAGTTACTGGGAGGGGTGTAAGGGACAGACCCAAGGTGACAGCAGGAGTGTTTGCTTCTCCCTGGAGAACCTTTCCCTGCAGCCCCAGGTGACATGTTCGTCACAGCTGGGCTATATCCTGAACCCCGAACTGTCAAATAAAAAACATTTTGAAAACAAACAAAAACCTTCAGGCACAACCTTTTTTTGCCTGGACTGGTAAATCCCATAGGCTTTGGTTTTGTTTTTTTTTTTTTTTTCAAGTGTTATTTAAATACCCCGAATCCTGCATTTACCAACAATTACATTTCAGATTTTGTGCACACAAAAAGCTCAGCAAAACATCTGGCAGAAAACAAATCTCCAGTAAACCTACGGGCATAAAAATATATTCAACCATCTTTTTGATCAGCTTCCAAGTTGGTGGTTTGTTTTTTTTTTCCAGAAACCTGGCACATGATGTGCATACCTGCTTTTAACGCTTCAGAGGTTGAGGGAGTCAGCAGTTGTGAATATCCAAGAGCCTTGGCTTTTCCTCATAGCAGACCCACCCAGTCAGGAGCCACAATGGGAACCTGGAGGACAGGAAACCTTTAGGTCCCTGTCACACCTGCATAACGTGGTTCAGGACCTAAGTGGCACACAGGCCTCAGGTTCCCCTTCTGCACAGAGGGAAATTCCATCACTGAGGTTGCTGTACAGCAGCTTTATGCAGCCAAAAGACTCCCTAGAACTACCAAATAAAAGCTGGATTAGATCCAGCACCTACACATTTTTTCCTCGGGGTGTTCAGTGTCCCATTCTGGGGACAAAAGTCAGCTTTGGTACTTCTGAATTCCCAGGAGCGCTACCAGCTTTTGACAACCACCACAATTCAGCATAATGGTGGCTTTTTCAATCATTTAATGGAAGTTTGAAAGACAATTGCAAACCAGCTCATAGCAAGGTGATTATTAGCCCCTTTTAATGCTTCAGGTAGGCAGCGATGAAATAGGAAAAACTTCCCCAAGGACTGTGAAAAACGATTTCAGAGCCTTGGGATGGCTGATTAAGGGATCATGAGCACAGGCCGTGTTCTCCTCTGTCCCTCCAGTTGTAGGGAATGACAAGGGACTAAGCAGGATGGGACAACAATAATACTTTGCTCCAAGCCTGGTGTTACCAGCAGCGTTTTGGGTTCTTTGACTATGGCTCCACCTGCCAGAGACCAGGCCTGCTGGGAACAGCTGGGAATAGCATAGCCCACAGTGAGAAAGGGGTTTCAGGACGGGAGCTGGCAGGATTCACTGACAAAGCTTTAAACTAGATATAAAGGGGGATGGGGGTGAACAGGACTTTAAACTAAATGGGAAGAGGGAAAGGGACAATAATAATGGCAGGATTATTGGTCTAAAGAGACAGGATGACACACCAGGGCTGGAGGAAAGGAGTGACTTATGCTCAACCTGTTGCCCTGAGGCATGAAGTAGACACTGCAGTACAGGCAATGCTAACAGGGATGAGCCAGGGGCTTCTGAGGAAAGAGGTACCAGCAAGGTAGTGGCTATGAAACACCTTAGAGAATCAAAGGGGTGTCCTAGGAAGGCGACACGACCGGCAGCCCAGCTGAAGTGCCTTTACACAAACACAGGCAGCACAGGCAACAAACAAGAGGAAGTGGAAGCTACCATGCTACAGGAAGGCTATGACACAGTGGCTATTACTAAAACCTGGTTTCACTGTGCTAAGGGATACAGAACAGATGAAAACCAAAGTCAGCACCCTAACCTTTAGGAAGGCACACTTCCAGCTCTTCAAGGAGTTGCTCAACAGGACCCCTTGGGAGGCAGCCCTCA
>NW_008631867.1:125356-125789 GCF_000691845.1 Merops nubicus
ATTTTCACCAGCAGCCCTTCTCTTCACAGCCCTCAAGTTGATGACCCACAGGACAAGGACCTAGTAGACAAAGTGCCTCCCACTGTAAGCAAGGACTACCTGAGGAACCTGAACGTAAATAAATCCATGGGACCGGATGGGGTGCACTGCAGAGTATTGAAGGAACTGGCTGATGCGGTTGCTGAGACACTCTCCATAATATTTGAGAAATCATGGCAGTCAGGTGAAATCCCTAGTGACTGGAAAAAGGGTAACATCGTGCCTATCTTTGAAAAGGGTAAAAAAGAAGACCCTGGGAACTACCACCCTGTCAGTCTCTCCTCTGTGCCTGGAAAGATCATGGAACAGATCCTCCTAGAAGATGTGCTAATGCACATGGGAGACAGGGAGGTAATGCTAGGTAGTCAGTAGGGGCAAGTCCTGCCTGACCAAC
>NW_008631868.1:0-9664 GCF_000691845.1 Merops nubicus
GTCCCTTCCAACGTAAAGGATTCTATGGATTCTATGGACTATGCTGGTAACTGAGGGAACCTGTGAGTTTGGGGTACCTGTGAGACAAGTGTGTAAGTTCTGGCTCTGTTAGCTGGACAAGATGGTGCATAGGAGACTCATGAAGTGTGTAAAAGGATCCAGGATGGGGGCAGTGGATGGACAGAGAGGTGGGCCATGCCAGTACAAGCCACAGCTGTGTGTATACTTATGAACGTGGGGGGAGGCGACGGGGTAGTGCACGCTTTTCAGTTGTGAGCTTCCATCTTTACCATCTGAAGAGGAGGAGACTTGGCCACCTGTGCTTATGTTTTATGGCCATCCTGTATGTAGGTGCTGTTGAAGGTAGCGCCTTGTGTGTGGCAGTGCGTGTGACCAGCCATGTTGGTGCCTTCTGTGCGTGTGCCTCTCTGTCTCTGGCACACCTCCTCATCTTCACTGCTGGTTGAACCTGTAAATGGGAAAGCAGCAGCCATAGCCATCATTCTGGCACAGACACCTCTGGCTCCCTGGACCAGGCTCCAGCTGCCAGGCAGAAGGAATCCCCAAGATATGGTGCCACTAGAGGTGGTGGCCACTTATAATACCACTTAACATGTATTAGCCTTTCAAGGCTAATTTCGAACTCAACTCTTGATCTCATCATTTGAAGGCTGGCCTCACTGTATCAGAGGATATAAAATTAACTGACACTTCCTTCACCCTTAATTTGCTAGTCCGCCTGTCAGTCTGGATTGAACCCTAATTCTTTCGGATACAAGGTGTTGTGAAGTAACATTCCCCAGCGAGGTCTTGCAGGATATGTGCAGCAAGGCAGAGGTGCTACAGAGACCTCTAATGCATTAGGTTCTTCCACATAAAGAATAGATTGGTTTTAAACACCTGTGGTTCTACAGCACAGTTACTCTGGATCAAAAATACCCAACCAAAACAAAACAGAGATAATGCATCAAGAGTTGCAGTCATCAAATTGAAAGCATGATGAGCTTTCAAAACAAATACGAGTGTTAATGAAAGTTAGGTGTAAGAAATTCTAAATCAGATCTTGAACACATTACCAGAGGAAGTCACTGGGACTACAGAGATAAAAAATTCAGTGAAGAAATGGGTATTTGAAGAATATTCAGCTTTTTAATAGCAGCTAGCACAGGAATTTTGGAAGGGGTATTTTTGTCATGTTTTAGGCTGTAAACCAACCCAAATAGTTCATCATTGACACCTGTATTCTTGGGAAAAATATTTTATGTTTGTTCACATTGTTTCCTGCATTATAAGATTCCATTCCCGCTCTTTAGGTGCTGAACTATTGAGACAGAGGCTGTCAGGTCTTACTAAGTGGCTATATTTACCTAATTTCTTCTCCAGCTATTGAGCTCTTGGGCTAACCACAAGTGACACTTTGGGAGTTCTCAACACAACTTATTTTCCACAAATACAGTCTTATCACACTAAACAACTCCAGCACTACATCTTTACCTCCCAAGAAGATAATGGACAACTGCATCCACAATAATCAAGAAATAAACAATGCCATGAATTCAGCTGAGGAGTACATTATTCTCTTTAAACTCCCTTATAGACAGGCAATTCAAGTATCAAGCTTCAAAAAGTTTGAGCAAGCTTGAGGACACTCTCTTGCTAGCCCATGTCCCTTCAGTAAAATATGAATGAATCCTAGGCCACATTTGGTGACTCCTGGTGACAAATATTTTCTTGTAACTTTGTGAATATGAAGAAACTTCACCGGAGTGACACTGGTTCCAAGTCATTCTCTAGAGAACAAGTTACTTTACAAAGCATTACTTTCGTTATTATATTCCAGTGCCATAGGCAGCACAAATTCACTGGTGAGCAGCAAAAGCTAGAGAGGGAGTACACAACACTGAAGAAAATTATGTTAATATTTCAGTGCAATTCTAATGCAGGAAAAACAGTTTGTGGACATGCACATCTCACAGGAGCCTGCTACAGATTTTGTACTTAGTAATGGAAATGCCTAAGTTCTTCTGAATGGTTGGGGTGTTTGCACAGTAGCCAAGTGCTTGGTGAAGTCCCAAGACAGAGGACTGTTTTATGTGGCCTGCTAAGTACAAATCTGTAACCACTGTACTTACATAACACAACCTTTTACCTTTCAAGATAGGGTACGAATCTGATATTCAGCATTCTTGTTGTTTGTAGCATTTCTGCTCCAGTTCTTTTAATCGCCTTTGTTCATTTGATCCACTTAGGTGTGAGTTTGTATCCTTGAAGCTACATTGGTAAGTCCAGCACAAAAGTTCACGTTCCTTCCACATGGAACTGAACGCTGGCACTCACCATTGGAAAGTCTCAGAAAATGGCTTTGCCTGCAAGCAAACTCTGGGGTGGGCCACTGAGTTCATATTTATTTATAACATTCCACTATGTTAAAATCAGACATTTGAAACACATTTCCTGGGATGTTTTCAAAACAACGTATCAGACAGACAATCTCAGTAACATAAGGTATGACTGTGTGCAGTAGCACATCTATTGTGATGCAACTTGAAAAGACAGGGGCTTATTTTCTTCTATTTGTAATTTGACAATAACAAAAATATCTGATTTCTACCATTTCTTTAGAAGGGGCCACCTCCTTCCATTGAACTCTACACAAATGTTTATAAGATCATAGTGGATACTCACTAAATTAATAAGAGGGGCTCTAAAATATTCAAAGCTTTGGTTTCTAGAAGAAGAATATGAACACTCTGGTTTTTTTGTTTTGTTTTTTTTTTTTTTAATCTGAAGTGTTCAGTGCAACTTTGTTAAGAGCTCTATTTCCCTATTAATCATGTGTCAAAGCTACTTTGTCTCTCTGAGTATGCCCATACCACCTGGAGCAGCTCCACAAGAGCAAGCATTAACTCTCAGTCCTCAAAGACTGGCTCCACCAGCAGCCAGACCATCCTCAGCCTGGCCCACTGTGCTGTACTGGGAAGACATAGAGTAGGCAAGACCATCTCGGACAGTGTTGATATTCCAAATGTACATTGCGTCATGTGCACTCACCCTGAATAAGTACTGTATGCAAAGTTTGAATCATTCAGAGGCAAGACCATCAGTGTTGTGAGACATTCTGCTACCCCTCGATAAACTCAAACATACCCTGGGAATGTTTACTTGTTGAATCTAACTCCTCTCAAATACACAGTACAGGAATGAGGGCAGGAACACAGCTTCCAGAAGCTGCTCATGGCTATCCCTGCCAGACGTAGGTAATCGGTTCTTCAGCTCTTAAGTCATGCTCGCCTGCTACTTAACAAACATTTATATATTCCATGCACCCTAAGCAGAGAGAAACAATTACCTGACAGTTAACTCCTCATTGGGTGTGAGACTGCACTTGGAGGAGCTGTGGCTTTAAACCCACTCCAGCAGAGAGAATGCTGAAAACAGGCCTTACCCAGTGTTTTAACCCCAGAGCTACCTGACAGCAAAAAGGCATTAGCTCTGCGGACCCCACAGGTATTTCCCACAGTGGGTGTGCACATGTAGCAAGCAGGTCCCCTGACCTTCTACTGCTACTGCCTAGAGCTGCATAAAGTAATTTAAAGCTAGGGTGGGCGATGCAGAGAGGAAAAGGGAGAACCAGGACAATGCACAAATAGTAACACCTGTCAGGAAATGAAAGCAAGATACTATTTTTTGTCTTCATCTGCATAAACTTATAGTGACTTGAAGGGAGGCTGTTAAACTAAATAAAAGAGATAATGCACAGAAGACTGTAGTCATTCCTCACAAACATCAGAGGGAGCTGTGGCAGCAAGTATTTATGTTATCCTAGCAATCCAATTATTTATGCACATACAGACAGATGATATCAAGGCGCATACAAATGACACTTTAAAACCCAAAGGTTTCACTTTTTGCAGTGTAGGAGGGAATAAACTCTCCATGGGTTGTAAATTATTAAATTAGTTGAGAAACAAGTTGTATAATCAGAGGTAACTTAGGCACGATGAAACTGTTTGCAGAATGGACGTTTTCTGAACTGTTTGATGCCCAGTTCCCTGGACACCAACAGGAAATGGACGGTTGCTTGAGCACTGGAAAACCTAGCTCTTGGATAAGGTACAGCTGAACACTGCTGGAAATATCCATGTGGAAAGACAGACACCCCAGAAAGATTCAGGGGACCAAAGGCAGGAATCCTCGTTTCTCTGTCTAGATCAGTCTTCAGGGTATAAACACTGGATGGCTGTTACTGTCCTGAAGCACAGGGAACAACCATCACACTGCATGCTTTTAATTTTACTCTGTTTAATCCACTCAGTCTAGCTGTGGCCTGCTTGCAGGCAGTCTCTCTATTGTGATAGAGACTTCTTCCAGCCTTTACTGAAACATATGGTCTTCTTGATAAGAAAAAACCTGGACTGTAATAGGACTGTGATCTTGAAAGGTAAACTAATTTCAGCACAAGACCTGACCTGAATAAACCTCATGTGCATTCATTGGTGGTTACAGGATAGCACTCTGTATGAAGCAGAGTAGAAGGGTAGAAAATGGTAAAGAGTTTCATCACAGATGTAACAAGATCACCTTTATTTTTATTAATTTTCATGGCTTAGAGTTTATTCATTGTGATGAAGGGTAAATTATATGTTTTGCCACATTTTCTAGACAGCAAGCCACTGGACAAATACATACTCTAAAGAACTTTCCTTGGTTATGTAAGTAAGTGATTTCAGCCTGATTCCTACACGCTGACTGTCACAGTGTTTTAAATAGCTGATCAAAAGGGGCTGTAACAACCCACTGAACTATACCAGCTTGTTATCTTACTTGTGGAGTCACTGCAACTTCAGCTCTACTGGGAAAAGACCAGCCACAAGACTACCCTGGTGCTTGAAGAGAAGGCTCTGCTCCTTCAGTGTCTAGCAATTTTTAACTCAGTTGAAGAGCACTGTATTTTCCACTGAAGTATTGTTGCAGAAGATACAAAAGGAACACAAGGAAAAACAGAAAGAAAAATTATATTTCTTAATTTCTATTAATTTACATGTCTTCTGTAACTCCTTCACTTTTCCTCTCTAATCTTTTTGAGAAGTATAATTTTGATAGCAAAATTATGAGTGGTTAAATACACAAAAAAAACACCCTCTTTCCAAAGTTTGAAAGTGAAAAGAAGGAAAGAAATGCAAGTCACTGAACAAGATTTTTTTGCATTAGTCTATGTTCTTTTATGCTACTGCACATTTAAAATAACAAAATCATGCAAGGTCTTTAAGACATGCCAGATATATAAGGTGAGGTAATCCACAGAGTTTATGCAACTGTTCTCACGTTATTATAATTACCATTTCGGGGGACAGTGTGCATTTTTAGACTCTATATGAAGAACAAACTAGGTTTGTTTTTTTTTTTCCCTTCAACAATTTTATTTTCAACATCCTAATCTGAAAGCGTTTGAAAGTAAACCAGCACTGGATCACCAGCTCGCTAAGGGGCCTTCACAGTTTACAGAAAAGCTGTGTCAGATAAGAGCACATTACTGTGTATGAAAGCACATTGTGTGAAGTCCTGTCATGTTTCACAAGAGAACACAGTTGCTAACCAAATATCATAGCAGAAAATAAGTGTGTTGAAAGATATCAACAGCAGAAAGGAAAAGCTGTGACATTGCAATAGGTAGCTGTTGGAAGGTCAACAAAGTTCAAGATAAATGATGTCTAATGCCTGGTCCATTTCATCAGCAAGGAAAAATAAAGTGCAGTTGCTGACTATCTCAGGAAACAAGAATTTATGAGCAAGCCCTTTTCCCAAGCAAAATGTTTGCCTGACTTTTTTTCTCCTAGCTATAAACGTAAATGTGAAATTTTATAGTAATTAAAAAGCATCTATGTCATAACATATACTAAATAAAAGAATATATGTCCTTTAGCGAAGTTTCGTCAAGCAACAAATATTCACAAAAATTTGCAGTGCACTGCTGAACATCATTGGTGGTTATAACCTGTATTCTCCAACATCACAACTGAATCCAGGGTGTGTGTGGAATTATATTAACAGACCAGTACATTTTGAAGTGGGTAGGTATTTAATTTCTGCTAATAATTTCACAAATATTATCCTCCCAACAGAAAGGGTCTCTTGAGAAACCTTGACCAGAAGGAGACCATGGCAAGAATCCAAATCATCTCAAAACAGATCTGTTCACAGAAAGCATTGGAGAGATGATTTATGACAACAATTTAAGCAGGGAGGGGAACAGCAAAGTGCACAAGCTAATTAGTAAGTACAAAGGAAACAGAATGGAAAAGGGAGACCAGGATGCTCAGATAAAACAAAGAATGCTTTATCATGGCACTTGGAGGACATGGAATCACCTAGCTTAGGAGAGAACAGGAAATTTCAGTCCCTGCACTGACAAAAGAAGTACCTGTAACTTCACAGTGGTTTCTGAATCAAGTCTGTTACTCATTCCAAACCTGAATGAATCTAAATTGCAAGGCAACAAAAGCTACCTGAGCTGCTTGGGAGTGGGGCACAGAAGGACTATGAAGTTTTCCAGGCAGATGATGGAAATGCTTGCTTTCCCGGTACTCTGTGGCCCCGAGAAGGGTGGGTATAGAGCAAACTTCAACTAATAGGATGGCTCCTCGTGCTGTTCCAATTTTTGTAAAATTTTCTTCTTCTGGAACTGGGGAGAAACCACTGGACCGAGACCTAGCACTGTCCAGTGGTCTCTGTCATCAGCTGAGTATCATATGCAGCTAGAGTAAGGCTCTGGTCTCCATAGAAGTGTGGTGGTTCATTGGAATTAGAGTCGATGTCTCAAACATTCAGTAAGGAAGTTTGGTCATGGTTTGAAACTGGGGGATGACTTTTGCGATGATGCTGGGGTTGCAGAAGCAGGAAGATGTGGCCCGAGTGGGGGGTGGGCCCATAGAGTTGGTGTGGCATTTTTCTGGCACTGGGCTTCCCTGTCCTGAGCAGCCACATGAGGAGTTAGCGGGAGAAAGACAACTGTTTTCACAACGCATGCATCGTGAAGGAAGATTCCAGAACACAGACTGCACATGATAGCCTACCAACCCATTTCCAAGAAGATTCTGGAAGCATGGATCGTGCATAGCGACTAATAACATAAGCATCTGAATGCCCACACAGAGGAGAAGGAAGCCTATATAAGGGCATGAATCAGAGCCCTGGGGGGCACCCCGCAGTAACTGAACATCTCAGCTGACTGGACCAACACTGGACCCAGAACTGGTAAAAACTTTCCTTTTTTTCCTTTGCTTTCTTCCTTTTTTTTTTCTTTTTTTCCTTCCTTTCCTTTTTCTGTCCTTCCTCCCTTCCTTTCCTTCCTTCCTTCTCTCTCTTTCTCTCTTTCTTTCTCTCTATTTCCAGTCTCCTAACAGAAATGGTTATATATTGCAAAATCCAAATGGTTACATAGTATATTCCCAATGTTGTTGTGATCACCTAAAGTTATTTCCCTATCACACCACACCTAAAGTTATTTCCTTATCATGCCAATACCATTGTGGGAATCTAAAGATGTTTTCTTATCAGTTGTTGTTAGCAATAAAGTTGTGTTTTGTGAATTAGAGGATCCCTGGTGTCATTGCACCTTAATACTGACCTGGGTATTAGCAAACAAGTGGTCATCCTGGTTGCCTGGGACATGACAACCAGTCAGTTTCAAGACTTCGGTGTCCCATAGCCAGTCAGCAATGACTGGTCTAGAAGAAAAAGTAAGGGACAGGAACCACCAGTTTAGTTCACAGATATGAAGCCACAAGACTCTCAAAAGAGACTTTGAAAGAATTTGATTACTCTGTACAAAGACTCCCGCTATGGCAGCCTCTGTAGGCACACACTCCATGACAGTTTATAGACATTTCTATCTCCCTGACAGAGTCAGACATTTTGAAACAGGCTAAAAAATGGCTTACACCACCAGAACTGAATTACCCATCATGCTACTTCAGGTCTCTCTTATTCCTGAGTGCTTTATAATTACTCCTCCTTCATGCCAGCCTAAGAAAAACGTTGGTGGCTGTTTCACTCCACTCCGCTCCTGTTAGGAACAGGAACCTTAGGTGCGACCACAGGGGAGGGAACAAAAGGAAAAGTCAGCCTGGGGATATTTCACAGAGCAGACTTTGTCTTGTAATGGAGAAAGGAAGTGGAAGCTCTGCCTCAGCTCCTCTCCTAGTGCTCATCACCCACTTCTGGAGGACAGAAGACAGGTGGAGGAGAAGCAGTACCAACACATAGTCTGACAGGTGGCAGAAAGCACTCTGACAATGTTTTTTGGTGGGTCCCTCCTTTGCACTGGTAAATACACATACATGTGCTCAGTCTGTCAGGCCTGCAGTCAATCTTTCTAATTAAGCTATCCCTCAATTGACCTGCTCCCCTCAAGTCACATTCAGGCCATGATCAGATCTCTGACAGTTTACACCAGTGAAAGATCAACCAAAGAGAGAGAAGGGAGAGCACATCATCAGCCCCGTTGCTGTGTAAACCCAGGGAAGCCAGAACAGTTTTGGGACCCTGAGGTCCTGCAGTATTCCCTATAAAAAGGAATATACAATGAGATGGTGCTATCTTCTGCTTCAGCCCAGCTACATTCCATTTCACACCACGCTGCTGCAAACTGCAATATTTAGCCTCTCCTTTCTCTGTTTGCCTCAGCACACTGAGGCTTTGTTCAGGTTCAGTCCTTCTTAAGGGAAACTGAAATCTGAGATTAAGACACATGAAAAGCCTATTAGGAAAGGTGGAAATATTTGCTCCTCCTCCTCCTCCAGTATGCAGGAGGATAAGAAAAGGCTGTATTTTTTAAAGGCAATGGAAAAAGAAGTGAAGCACATACACATGCATAGGAAGGGAGACCTGAGGGTTCGTTGTCTCACTGGGGCATGTGCATGTTGTGTTTCCAAAGTACCAGGCTTAGCACACTGGCTCCAAGCCCTCTCATGGATTAATTTTAGGAGACCTGTCCAGTCAATGAGGCCTTCCTAAGAGGAGAAAGCAATATGTTGCTCACGAAATGAGTCAGTGTGATCATAAGAGGATGTCTTATACAAACACAAAAAACTGTTCATCACCACTTCCAAGGTCCCTGCATCCAACAGTCATCAGGATGTCTATTTTAAGTAGACAGCAAAAATTTTAAACAATTTAGGAAGCCTGAGAATTTCCACTGAATTTGATAGAAAACTTGCAAGGATTTCCTAGAACAAAGTCTAACTGTGCAGAAAAGGAAAAGAAAGCACTTTCTTCCCCAAATGTGAATCCTGCTTCAAAACAACAATTCATTTGTTATTTAGAAAGAGAAGGAAAACCTGGATCCAGGCTTCTCAAACCACCTCTTGCAAAATTCTTATTTTGCAAGTGTCCAACAGTATGATTATGAAGCTCCTCAGGCATTTTTATTTTCTTAAATGAACATTAGTTTGTGCTTATCAGATTTGTCTGGCCATTGGAGATTCAAGGGTACCCATCTTACAACAGCACCAAACAGAAGGCAGAAACATTCTGTTCACATCTTTACTGCTTTATTCTATTGTAGAAGGTGTTGTTATCAGCATTTATATGTAAGTTGGAGCCCTAACAAGCAAGAGCATTAAAAGCATTACCAGTAGAGACATAAAATACCAACCACTCTTTC